>NW_019213847.1:172571-317837 GCF_002532875.2 Varroa jacobsoni | reverse complement strand
TATATATAAGCAATAGTCGAAATCGCGATTTGATGTTTGATATTCAATACGGCGCATTTTGGCACCGGTAACTTAAAATCAGCTTCATTGCCAGAACCACTCTAATGATTCTTGGGAAACAATCGTCTGTTATTCCACATTGCCGATTGTGTACACTTTTATGTCGTTAACGTAAACTTCAGCACACACGTTTAATCAAGGAATCAGTATAAAATATGGACATAAGAAGTCTGGGAATAAAAAGGAAAGATTTTTATTCACGAATGAGACAATTCAATTACGTACTTGCTACACCATATTTCAGTAGAGTTTTTCGTAGGTGACCGTTTCCCATACGTTCGAAAGTTTACCGTTCAACATGGGAGCCTGGTCAATTTGTGTCTCTAGCAGTTGTATGACCACAGAATGCTTCGGTCTGTACATGGATTGCGCGTTTAGAGATTAGGCTTTGACTATATCCTTTCCAGAATTTTGCATGCGACAGCGATGAGGGAAAACAGGTGTTTGCTGGGCGTTGTTAATATTCTTAATAGAAATACTCTCGTTTTATAGGACGCAGAAGAGCGCCTGATTACAATTCAAAGTCATGAGCGGGTGTTTTCATCAAGGAAAAAGCTATCCCTGTAAATTGTTATCATCGCTTTCCCATGGGGTTCTCTGTTTTAGGTGTTCGCGTATCAAGTGGATGAGAGCATGCGTGCCCAGCCCGACTCCGAGCGCGAGTTTCGAGAAGCGTGGATTAGGGCTAAATATCTCGAACGACGGTTTGTTAGACCTTTGATATCAAATGATACCCCGGAAAACGAAACGCAGAACATCACTCGTTGGGTCGTTGCCAGATCTGGGTAAGAAGCGATTCACGCTGCACGATTTTCTGCTGATGCGGTTAACGATTCCAAAAGAAAAGATTTTTCATTTAGAATCATTGCGTCGCATAAAAATACGTACTTTGTATACAATATATATAACCATTGTATATATAAAACCATATATAATAATATAATATATATATCATATATTATATATATATATATATAACCAATGTATATAAAATTAACCAGATATATGTACACATACAATTCTGTATACAGCACGGTATGATATTATTATTGTTTACGAATCTAGTGTAGTTATCTAAGGGTGAATACATTGATGATGTTAAACATTGGATATATGGTAAAAATTTAGCAATGTAAAGTAGGTTCCTAAGAGGAAACCCAACTTGAAAGTTAGAATGCGTTTAGTGAACTTTTCGGAGAATCTAGTTATTAATGCGAATTAGCGAAAATCTCAATATTTAGTTGTTGTTTGAGGTAACACTCCGGTTAGTTTTCCCTACTTTCCTGTTTGCTGATTTTGTGGAGTTACAGACGACGCTGCATTCCTGGCAAAGGTGTGCTGGTGTTCGGGGAAGACATAAATCGAAATTGTACTTCATCTGCCCCTCAAGCACCCCCTGGCTCCTCTGAAGAGGTAATTTTTATCAAAAACAATACACATGTTGAAAAAATACTGACTCGAATATCACGTAACCTGCGAAATTAATGATGGAACTATTTTCTCCATGTATTTTCTACGTCCGTGTTGACGGTTCTTCCAGCTTTCTCATTTGATGATATATATATCGTTGACACGAGTTGACGATCGCCATGCGAGAGTGAAGTATGAGTCAAAACTTTAGCTTCTACTTGAATATATTTTGTTTTGAATTGACCGAACTTCAGGATGAAGTAGAGTTAGAGACATTCCCCATGTCAGATTTCACACCTTCTCGCCTGCTCTACGAAGCTGCGGGGGCGGACAATCTTAATGCAATGCTACATGCTCTAGCCTGTGGAGCCGAACCGAATTATCGATGCGAAGAGGATAGACTGCGTACATCATTGCACAAGGTTACCAACATCTGAATTATCCATAGCCATTTATTTCGCTAGAGACGAATAGATACGTTGTATGCGTCTCGGCGACAGTCCCTAATTACTCGAGTGTACCAATTCATAGAGATGAAACGCATTGCCCCTTACTACTGCTGACCATACCATTGCGTATGTAAATTTGATCTCTATATGCACTCACAAGTTTCTTAAAGTTTAAACGTTGTTTGGTATTCGTCAATTTGCAGGCAATTGCCGACGGCCCATGGGTAGCAGCTGCAGAATTTTTGCTACTGAATGGAGCGCAGCATACAGCTGTGGATCTAGAAGGACTCACGCCGCTGCACCTCGCTTCCAGAGCGTCGTCTGTAGCCCTCGTTGGGCTTCTTTTAAAAAAGGTTTAATCCCCCCCCCCCTTCCCCCCCTCCCCCCATAAGATCAGTAACAAGAAACACAAAGCCCCTAATTACTAAAATAGATTAGATATATTCGTCTTCGGAGTTTTGCTATCCTTCTGGCTTATTGTTCCTGTATCAGAGGCAACTTACACCTGTCTTCGTTTTTCGTATTGTCAACCAGACTAAAGTGCCAGCATTTTTCCTGCGAGCGCGCACTGGCAAAATTTCTTTGTCATTAAAGCAACCTGCCTAACATTTATACGAAAATCGTAATTAGATCAAGAATTGCTTCATCCTGTGCACGCTAGCCAAATGCTTTTCTTCGCCTGGGCTTTTCTATTTCGTCAGCCCATTGAATCGCTGTTCAAATGCGCGTCATTTGAATAGATCCTTACTTCGGCTGCGCTATCTTTATGGATGGTTATCCAAAGCAGTCATTTCGAAGGTACAAAGCCAACTACCGTTGTTACCGCCATCACCGTCAACACTTGAGAACTTTTTAGCTGCTCACAGGAGACTGTCGGATCTATTCGCGTCACATGGTCGCATTTGTGGTGATGCCAATCACAGCAACTGTCCGAGTATACTCACAGGCGCAAAGCGAGATAGTCAAATGTTGCGGTCATGAGATTAATGCAACAGAATGGCGTCGACTTCATCATCACCTCTTTAATAAAATTGTACCGAAGCAAAACGCGTGATTCATGAGAGACTGTGTACAAACACTCATCACGGCACAGCAAGGACGTTATCAATGATGATTATGATAGACATGCTCAATAGTATCTCTAGTATTTGTTTTTGATAAGGATTTCCACCCAACTTCAGCCTCTTAATACGTTTCTAAATTGCTGATGGGCATGAAATAAAGAAAAATAACTTAAAATCAACAAAATTCAAAGTTACTAATGATGTGCAATCGTGCGATCTATCAATATCTATAACTCAAACACTGAAAACGATTAGTTAAGAATACAAAAAACATGTGCTTTAGTTAAGTTAGCTTGACATCATATCTGGCATATATCCTGCGTGTTCGTTTAGAATATGATTTTTTAATCGAGCTACCGTTACAAGCGGAACCGTTTTAATTGTGAGTTGACGTAAGCGGATGGACGATTTCAGGGGGCCGACCGCGACGCGCTTGATCGTGAAGGAAATTCTGCGTTAGCCCTTGCGGTTGCTAACGGAAACGCGGAAGTAGTCACACTTATAAGGCTGGACCAGTTCCGAGATGACCTCAAACTAGAAGACTCAGACTTCAGCACTGGTGAGAATGAATTTGATCGAATATTTTTAGGCTAGTCCTCATTCATGTGAGCTTCATTCAATCATTTATATGGATTTCATCGTAATACGTAAGGTTTTCGAGTAAAAGATTATACTTAAGTATATGAAGCCGCAAAAAACGCGCATGAAATATGACTCATGTTTTTTTCTTCAACTAAACACTATGTGACCAAATAATTTCCGCTCGTGTCGTACAGATATTACGAATCTAAGATTAGACATTGGTTGCGAAGGGCTCCTACATTCAGAATAATCTATTTATTCTTCATAGAATTCATAAAAAAAAATTACCTCATATTTTGACTAGTACACTCAAGTAAGTTACCTCGAGAAGGCTTTCAAAAAACGTCGGCAGCTTTTTTTTCCACCGACAACGTTACTGCTGTTTTTTTTTTATCAATTTTGTAAAAAATATGACAAATATTTTATGCTGTCTTATTATTTGGACAGCTGCCATCTTTTAGAGATCAGACAGCGATTTTTCGTAATAGTGTTGGGTACTGAATGTGTATGTGTGGTCGCCTCTTGACAGTAGTACCATCAATGAGCCTAACAACTGGTGGACGTACCGAAATATAGCTTGTACTTTTATTCCGCCAGACATGCGGAATTCTCGATCCTCTCGCCGATAGCCCCTGATCGCTATTTACTATTGATGACCGACTGCGATGCATTCATTCCCAAATTTACTTGCCAGAACTGTTGTACCAACAACTAGAAAACAACCTCCGTAACGAACGTAAAAGTTTTTAAAACTTTTACGTATCGAACTCTAACTTAAAATAACCCGCGACTATGATTCGCCACTAATTTTGCCATTAAGCTGCGAGAGCTAAAATGTTCGTAACCTAATAACGTTTCATATCTATGTATAATTCTACCGAGTAAGTCATCCAATAGGCAAGACTGACGCCTGACTACCGTCGATCAGCAAAGGTTAATTTGCTGAGGTCTCTGAAAGAAAAGCAATATTCGTTCCTACCACAAAGCTCGTCAACTGTATAGCAAACTCAATTGTTTCTAATCAGTTGACGTCCTTATTTTGATAACCTGGCGATAACCACGGTCTGTACTATAACGGCCTGTGAGTATAGTGCACTTGAAAACGAGTAGGCCTCAACTGTTGTTTTCTACCTGTATGAATAAAGGAATGACGTGTACCATTGATGTTTAGGAAGTGCTAGGTTGTAGGAGCCACAAATAAGTCTTCAATATCATCGATCATTGCTTACGAAAGGGAAAACAGCGTATTATTCAAGTCGATTTCATCGAATGAAAAAGTTACGCTTCGATTGGTGCGTTCAGAAGGAAAAACCGGAACCCGATGCACAGCTCTTCCGCTTTCGAAGTTTGCTTGGTGGCAGTACGGCCTCATGAAACTGAAGCGAACCGGTTTTGAAGTCCGTCCTTGAAAAGACAGCAAATGCTATAGAACGGCTCGTTTTAAGACTATAATATTGTTTTGCAACTACTGTGAACAGGGAAAATTATATTAAAGTGGTTTATACTATTAGTGGCTCTAATAAAACACACGCCTTGAACAACTGCCCCGTGCCTTATGTGTCGTATTCCTATTCACTTTTGTTTGCCCCGATACGAGCACCGAGACATGAAGCCTGTTTTGCCTAGTCCGTCTAATCACCTATGACTGCTGTTGCGTTGGGCCTTTGCAAGACTCAAGCAGTTATCTAGTAGTGGGTTTTAATTAGAGACGAATGTCTAATAGGATGCCGTTAATGAAATTTTGGGACCTTCTCTGACATTTCTTTTTAATAGAAAACGAGAACGGAAGACCATGCACCTCCCAGTTGCCCTTGCATGTATCGTAGCTGATTCGATTGATGGTACCGGTGTTGGCCACACCGTAGCGCACTTACCAGCAAGTTAATAATAGCGATAATAATTTTGTCTAATAGCGAGTTATGCGATATAATCGTGACGCCTTGAACGGTAAAGTGGCTATATTCTATATTATAGTGTGATGTTCCGTCCGGCGAATCAAGTGCTCCGCCCAGTCCCGTTCCTGACCGGTTTGAAAAAGGCATTCAGGGCACCTCAAATAATTTCAAATTTCTAATTAAAATTTGATTTCTTCGTGCTAACAGTCTGTGTTCTTTTAAATCTAAAATGGCCTACATTTTCATGTTATGTGACTTTTAGACTGTCCAGAAAGCAACTAGAAATCTCTGCCAATGGATTGTTTACAAGGCCTATCAAAAGATCCTTGAAAATATCGGTCACGCAATATCCTATTTGAAAGAGGGCATCTTCTGCCTTAGCAACAAGTGTCTTTTTTGCGGAAAATAAATTGCCACAATCCTTTTTTTGTTCTTTCACCAAGACAGAAATTCTGCGTTTGGCTGATCTCCTCTTCCGCCTCAAATTTTACTCCTATATATACGTTAAAAAAAGTCTGTTGTTATCTTTCTAGTACAGCAAAGTACCAGGTTTAAAAGGCCAAAAAGGCACTGCTTTCACATTTATCGGCGGCGATGACAGGATTTTAGGATATGACAGGTAGAGCTTTACAGTCGACATTCGGAAGCAACTATTTAAGCTCGAGAATCGCTTAACCCGTATCGCCATTGTAAGCTGGCCTACTTCCTATGGCGAGAAACGGCTTCAAATTTACTGCAATAATAGAGTTCGTATTACTCTGCTACGACTAACTAATTAACCGAGAACACTTCGCAGAATCAAGACGCTCCTAATAAAATCGATTGGCGTCGACAAATGTCACGGTGCTTAATATCCTTTCATACAGGTAATCGAGAGAATTACCTTCTTCCTACATAACCGATTTTCGAAGCAATTTACCATATGGGGTGTAATACCGGATGCATGTTTACAAGAACAAAAACTTACTTTTATTCAACGTTTTGTGATCGTTCGGTAATTGATTCCAGGCGGGGACGTCTTTGAAAAGGCCTTGCGGGATTTTAGCAGTAAAGGACGAGATGCGTCGGGCAGAGCCTCCGTTCCTCCTGCCGGCGCCGCGACTGCTACCACCACTACCGCAATCTAGACGAAAGTTCAATGCTAATAATCACAATTGTCAAAACATTATTGCGAAGCGTTGCGTTTCCAGATCGCTAGCCTAGCAGACCTTCGATTTATGCCTTGGCCATAAATACAGTTGGATAGAAATCTGAAAAGGACCAGTGTCCTACGCAGTATACACAATACAAAATGGCAGCAGCTAGCAAGCCAATCATCAAATGAAGTTTCAGAAAATCGGTTTCAGCGGGACTAGCTCTTACATCGAACACATTGGACAATTTTGAAAATTTGAGGCTATTCACTACTAGCGTAAACGAAAATAATAATATAGATGAGCGTTCACGTCTAAAAGGCAGACGTTTATGAAGGGCAGTTTTGGCCTTAGAGGTCGACAGCGTCAGTTCTAAGGTGAAAATTACCGCAGTGTGGGTATACTATTATATAATATGCTGACGGGGTGAAATCTCGAACGATAACTTTTCAACCGCTCGAAACTTATTGATGATTGAGTCTTAACTTCATTACGACAATGTTTGCTTTACTGTTCGCCATACGGGATAGCAATGGCGTATGAGCTTCGGTTGATAAGACTAACCAAAATGCATAGCCCCCCGTATGGCGATTCGGATGTCGGATGCCATTATTTGCTATTGTAATTATTGATTGTCTCATTGATTTGTAGATTATTTGAATACTGGATTATTATTATGTACATATATAAGTAATGTTTCTAGCTTCGTTTTGAAGCTCACCATTGAGTCTTCGTTAATGAAACGCGATAAAGCGTACCATCGAACGTCTAGCTGCGTATGTCACATGCCTGTATGATTCAGTGGTGTGTAGGACCGTATTGAATCGCTGTTGCAATGGTACGCCGATCGAGCAGAAATACAATGAATGCAATTGTAGCCCGGTGTTTAGCGTAATAATGCGCTGGATACACTGTTGTGGGCTGCTTTCCTGGAACATCACGTTCGGCTCAGTTGTCTGAGGCCGTCCATGTAAAGGAATCAATGGAAATTTGTTGCAGGCAGTAATCCGTTTCTACAACACCCTATCTGCGTATAGGACATCATCTCTACTAGTATTAATTACGTTTTAGTGATAAATGAAACAAAATATAAATAAATAGTATAGATAAAAATCTCGCTGGGCTTCAATCTAATTAAGTGAACACAATCGTTCTCTAGGTGAGCCTTTAAGACGAATAAATTCAACTTCTTACCTTAATAACATAACTGGAACATAATAATCTGTTGCTTATCCAAACGTTACTCAGCAATCTAAAACATTTTTTTTCTCCATCGCCTTGCTCTAATACAAAAATTCCTGGTCTGTTCCGGGCCCCAAAACACACATACCAATTCGGATGCAAAATTAAAAAAGACATTAATTGTACACAAGACAACCTGAAAGCCTTTTACATATATAAATGATATGAAAACTCATATTGAAAAAATTGCATGAAAACCGAATAAAACCTTAATCGATTTTAGAAGAATGCTTGAAAGCTTCAGAGAACAGAAAAAAAAAAAACTTCTAAGGAAAAATAACGAACACTGTTTTTGAATCAGTCTCTACTAATTTAGCAGTAGACGATCACTGGCAAGCGAATATAATCTATAAAGCCTATCCGATAAGCTAATATATCCTCTTCGTTTCAAGTGCTACGTACGTACGTCCGGCACAGAATATTTGCGTGTTATCTTTTTGTTCTGAACACTATACTCTTTGTAATCTTGTCGATCCATGAAGTTTGCTTGTGATGAGGTTCCTTGCGATTGACCATTCAATCAATACTTAGGTAATAGTTAAGCATGGGCTGTTTTTTCCATCGGAACGCTCGATGGAAAGGCAGAGAAAAGCTATTAGATAGGATTGATCTTGATGATGCAAAGCGTAGATTTTTTATCAGTTAACAAAACCTGTCTTGTAGATTGCAGAGTGTAACACGAGGCGGGTAGGCTGCATAAGTGTATTTAACTTTTGAAGAAGCCTACATAACAACGTAGTAAATAATGTCGTAGGCATTTGACTTTGGTCTTTGTCACGCTAGTTGTCGTTAAGCGTGAAAATTAACATGCGCGAGAGATACACACAAAGGTCCAAATGATAAATTTACAACCCTGATAGGCTTTGCAGTTCCGCTACCATCTCCATAAGTAATAGTTAGTCGACAATGCGGTGCAAGGCTTCAAAGCCAAGGCGTCGTTACCAAGGTTAGCTAGACAGTTTCAAGAATGATCCTTCAATTGACTCGCTCGTAATAAACAGATATAGATAAACTGTAAGGTCAACGTCTGTTTCGGGCTTTGTGAAATAAATATCTGGCGTTTTTTCTAATTGAAACGTA
The DNA here is from genome assembly GCF_002532875.2 of Varroa jacobsoni. NCBI lineage: Eukaryota > Metazoa > Arthropoda > Arachnida > Mesostigmata > Varroidae > Varroa > Varroa jacobsoni. Next base: position 308,922 of record NW_019213847.1, on the reverse strand, counting down.
TCAGATTTCTCCCGTCTCTCACGGACCGTCCTTGGCAATAGCCATTTGCTAAGTGGCTTTGAACAACAAGACGTAAGCCGATCCCTCAAGTTAACCAGATCTGGCTGATGAGCCCCACTAGAGCGTCAGGCTGCTCAACAGAAGTGTTGTTTCTCAATGAAAATATCATAATGAGTAGTGAAACAGGAAAGCTCCTCACAGAGAACATTAAAATGGATGAAAAACAAGAGGCTACAGTGTCAGAAAAAATTAAATTCACAGACTCCTTATTTCCCTCCTCTCTTTCAAGCCGTTGTCATTCATTGCCGATTCTTTGAAAAGGCTATCGTTAGGATTCTTGATTTTGTTTCGAGTTGTAAACATACGGAAAGGACAATGCAAGTGACGTTTACGAATGTGCGAGCACGGATCTCACTATACGACAAGAACATCTATAAGATGTACTAGAGTTTTCAAGTCATTTGCTATGATGAATTGAGAAGAAATCATGCATCCACTTATCAGACAGTTGTCGTCATCTGTAGTCTGGCCGTGAAATGGCTCGTTTGTTATTGGCACGATAAGGAAACACGTGACGACATAACTGTAGCGAAATAATTATAAAGGGGTAATTAAATTTAAACCCGTTATGCTGATGGCGGGTTGGAACGCTCAACCTCGGCTTCTTATAGCTGGAGACTGTTCTATTGAATTGACCGTGCAGACAGCTGAATTAAAAACATAATAGAAAGGACTATAGTCGGAAACGCAGACGCGGCCGCGGCACTCGAAATTATCGTAAATACAATAAGCTAATTAGATAATACGGCTACGCTTTTCAACCTGAGCTAGAAAATTAGAGATAATATTCCTGACCGGGGTAGCGAAATGGGCGTACTTGCGACAATCCACAGACCTGCCGCTAATTTTGAATGATCCATTGAGAAGTACAAATATTATTTCTTTATTCAATATTCAGCAATAATCCAGGTCTAAAAAGCTTTCGTTTAGAATAATTATTATTCAACAGTTGTCTGCTCTTCTGTTGTTGCACACTAGAAAAACTCTTTATTGAACAATAAACAACAAGACAAACTACCTATGTAAAAAAAGGCGAAAGATAAATTTCTTTCGATGCGGTCGTTCTTCACAATACAATCATGTTGACTAGGAAAGATTAAGTCAGACCCGATTTAATTTTTTTTTTTTTTTAATAATTTTAAAACAGATGCGCCTTGCACGAATCGCGCAGCCATCAAAAATAAAGATTCTACCTATGAATTTATTAAGTTTACTCCAAAAGTTGTCCTCTAACATATATATATTGCATTATTACATGGTATTTACCGCGATTGTCTGTTTCTGCCATTACTCTATTATTCTATTTGGCGCCCTACAGAGTTATATGTACCTGTACGTGAAGTATGTAGTAAAAATAAATGGCGATAATTACAACTGTATGCGCCGGACTATGTTTCCTTGCACCCCTTTGTCGTCGTTTTTATCTAGAAGATTTGGTGCGACTAGAAAAACATGTCGCTGTATTGTTTCAACAACAGTTACTCTCGATTGCGGTTATCTGAAGCTTTATATCGCAAAAATCGTCTACTGCGACCGTTTCAACATTCCGAAATCATTGGAATGGAAGGGTTCCATATGGTAGATTATGGAGACGGACATCGTCAACAAAAGTCTCGATATCTACGTGTGGTCCTTTCCATCTCATGCTGAGAGTAACATCTAACCCGTGAACTTCAATAGGTTCGCGCGGTGATTCTGAGTTCCAGTAGTTAGTTGAGGTGATTTCTTTCCTTAGCCCGCGTCTGCCATTAAGTCTCAACGCAAACGTCCCGTTGACAAAATGTATGTGTTCCTGCACTTCAACGGGAATTGTATCATAGTACCGACCATTATCAATACATACTGTCATCGCTGATGGAGAATCTCTCCAGCTCACTGGAATGTCAATGGCAGTGTTTAATTCTAATACGTATCGAACATTGTTTTTGGTTAAAATGACGACGATTTCATCCGTCCTCCATGAAAGGCCCTGGTACCAACCATTTGCCAAGCAATACTCAATTTTATTAAAGAATAGGTCAAAAGCGTAAATGACCGTTTCAGGAATATCGACGACTTGCCACATCTGGCTGAATAGTTCCACTAGTTTCACACGACTTTCACATTGGTCGGGAACCTTACACCCAACTCCGAAGCCGCGATCGCCCATTATCGAGTTGTAGAACCACATGATATACTTCTTCTGCAAACATACATACGCGTATGTAGGCTCAATTAGAATGTAGTAAGTAAACGCCTGAAAAAAGGTACGGCTACAGTTACAGGTTAGACTCAGATATATCTAGGCACCCGCAGAGTGCCGAAGAAATCGAGTGAGCCATTCAAACTCACAAATGTTTGGTAGCTGAAGACAGTTTGTCTTGACCACTCTGGACAATTAAGACATATGGGCTACTGTGTCCTATATTCGAATCTTAATGGCATCTCCCACGAGCAACTGTCCAAACATATCTGTTAATATTGCATACAGATCATCTAATCTTGATAATAATAACGAAACCTGGCCGTTCTTACTAATATATACCAGGTCCTTATAATAAAGCATTTAGTAAGACACACCTACCCAAACTTTCCGCTCATCGACACGTAACACCTACATTATCTTACCGAAAGTGATTTAACGAATATAGAAATAATTAGTGCTTCCAATACAATAGATAAGTAGTTTTTCTATAATACCGGTGAATATAACATCAAAGAAAATTATTTGTATATTAATTGAGGCTTTATCATCATGTCGAAGCACAGAGCATGACGGGCGAACAGCGGAGTGTACATTGTGCGAAATGTTATCTTCTACCAATTAAAGATTAGAAGGATCGATTATTTTTCCTTTCTCCTATTATATATACATGAAGATTACCTACCAAGTTAGGATGTTTCCAGTGGTTAGCAAATAGATAGCAGATATCCGATCGAGAAGCGTCGAAAGCTTTTCTGAATGCGACTTTATCTACAGAACTGAGTTTAGGAAATCGGGTTTGTGGCCGGCGTGGACTACACCACGGTAGTTTCCATTTTGTCCAAAACTCCCGAAGACCACCCATAGTGTGAGCAATATTTGGTCGTATCTCACTTCCAACGTATTTTGTTCAAAGTGTCACTTACGTGAGCGCGCACATAAACAGAAGAACAAGCGACTGAAGGAGCACTCGTTAGTTGTGATTCACGGCGCCTGCCATAAATATGGGAATTCATGTGCTCACATGCACACACATCGTTGGTCGGAGATGAACTGAACGTAGGTTGTTACGTCTCTCAAAGAGCTTCCTTTTTCTTTAGTTCCTGACTATTACATATCGTAGCCTAATCGGCGTTCATCTGTATGGATATATAAATATACATCCTTGATGATATTGAACCGCACGACATAAGCACTGAGGACAAAAGACACTAGCAGCCGGTACAACTTTTGCACGAACGTCGCCGTTGCGCGTGACGTACAACTCCAGGACCATCCTGGAGGTCACCTATGTCGTAGTCGGCCTCATCGTCATAACTTACCGATAGGTCACGGGTGCGACTATGCATAACAAGTGCAACCTGTGCATTGTAGCATACATCGGATACTAGCCGAGTTATGCATTTCACTATTGACGCAAGAAAAATCATATGTTGTTATTGTCGCCAGTGCTGGAATAAGATATTTAATATTGACGTTTATATTTTCATTCTCCTTGCTTTTTCAACATGGTCGTACAACCATCCAGCGACGGTACGGTTCTGTAGTGTTTTCGTTGGTCAGATGCAGAGTTGAATAAAATATCACTACACTTTTCTTTTTCTAGGTGAATTTTCGCTGCATGCCACCGCGTAGTATGCTCCACAATGTAGTATCGTTTCGAAAAAGGCCTTTTTGACATTGTTTATAGACAGCATAAATGCATTCGTCATGTTCCAATTGTTCAGCATATCTAAGCTCCCCTCGGTGCATATTGCAACTCCCTTTACCATTCGTTATTTTCGATCCCTTCGTACATTTGGTCATGTCTATAAGTTCTGACACGTTCGGCAGGGCTGACCTATTCTAAATTTATCACATCTTAACTAGAAATATGAATCTGGATATTTTTCCGGAAGTAGTAACACCGACATGGCGAGGAACCTGCGATCAGTAGTCGAAGTCGTCTGTTTTGTTACATCGTTCGAAACTTATGACCCAGCATATTTTACCCGCACGTGACATACGTGCCCTCAGCTTCCGCAACTCGTCATTTCCCTTATGCCTTTTATGCTCTTCGTTGTTCCTCAAGATGTTTCTGGCTGCCTCCAAACGAGGCAATCGCTTCTTTGAATATGTGAATTCTTTTGTCCCAGTGAGGCTCGGCATGACGGGCATAAAGTACACAGGTGTTTTGATGCATAGGTACACAACTGGGTAGTTTCGCCATTGCATCAGTGATTTTAATGGCGTCCCAGCCCGCAGACTACAGGTCGCCGCGTTTTTCTGGCACGTTTTCTACGGTCCCGTGTTAAATATGTTTTATGCTTCATCCAGTTAGTCTTAAATTAACTTGTGGGCTTTAAGTAATGTGAGTTCGAACCCGTTAAAAAATATATTGAAATATCGGATAAGAACATGCGCGTTTTTCCCCAAAGATGCCAACATTTAACATACGCGTACATATTTTTACTTGTAAATCACGGTCTCGCATATTGATTCGGCAACTTGTTATTGCCATTCGTGGGCCGGAACCCGTTCGTACCCATTACAGTTTCCTGGTACTGGATGATGTACTTTTTCTATGAAATAGGTATAGACAAGTAGAAGCATCTCGGTAGAATTATATGATTTCGGAGCATATTGAGGAAGTTTGTTAGCTTTTCAAGGTTAGAAACACTGATGGCGGCAAGGGTTCCCTGAATCCAGCTGCTACCGTATAATAAGCATAACAAACACGCAACTAATCTTCCCAACGTGGAAATGATAAGCAACCATATTACTTGTTCTCGGCATTAACACTTGAAGAGGCGACTGTAGATTTTCATATAGAAACATGAGGTAATTGTTTGTCCGATATTTGCTTAAATTCCCTTCTTTCTCACGGGTACACTATATCCAGGCAGGATTCAAGAACGGGGTCTAAGAAACTTGATAGATTGACAAATGTTTATGCGATTTTCTCTGTTTAACAGGCGAAGGATGGAAAAACATTTCGTTAATTATTTTTTTGTTGAGCGGTTGAACGGTTAAAATTAGTGACGGCGATAAACTAAAGCTAACCTCGAAGCACGAACCCCATATTTCATTTAAGTACTTTTTAGACGAGTATAAACTTGTTCTCATATTAGTAGTATCAATGATAGCAGAAATTTAACGCTTCTCTATGGTACTCTGCGTGCGCTATTGATGCACACATGGCCCTGCACCGAAGTGTGTATTGAAGAGCATTACGTAAGTTTCAGAAAGAGAACTCGTTCTAATTTTACTAACTGATATCATCGCTAACTAAGATATGTACCCCGTTAGTTACCATTCGATTACTCGTTACTTCCTAATGTTAATCACAAAAAATGGCCAACATCCTTAGCGAGCTTAGGCCGAAAGACTGACAAATTTGTGGAACTGTATGGCAAGTGTGAAGCCGAATTTTTAGTTTTATATCTCGCCGAGCCAATGCTTTAGCATATTAGGTTTGCTTTTTATTATTCTATTGCTTAATGATGAATTTATACCATTCTACATATAAGTGTGAGTATACATACATGTATACATACACATAATATTAATACATATAAGTATGGCAATCTTCATTAGATTACGAAGGAATTACAGATATATATATATATATATATATATATTTCCTTTTGGGGGGCCTATGTAGCAACGCTATGACGCACTATTGGTGCACAAGTATCGTCGCTATAAAATAGAGGTGTTCCTCAATTTCTCAACTTTACACACCATTTCGATATTTATCTCTTTCGACGACTGATACTGTCTGTCGCTAAATTGAAATGATGCGTATGTACCTACTGACTACAATTTAGCATATAGTTGAAGCTTGAAAATGCCAATAGGAACAAACAATTTCAAATGTTGCCGCGTTTACCCTTCCGCAAAACACTGTCTACTATGGTAAGCGACTATGGACCAATGGATCTGTCGATGTAATTAAAGTCGCATGCTACGGAATATGCAAATTATAGAAAGAACAACGAATTTCATAGAAGGCAGAAGAAAAGCAGATAAAATTGTCATTTAGCACATATCTATGTTTTGTTGATATCCGTCTGTGTAGAACATGATCTCCGATGTATTGGTAATAGCATCATATGAGCGACAAAATACAAGTCTCAAAATTGCCAGTTTAATGAAAGCTGTTATATTCCACCGATCCTAATTCTTCGACTCAGCATACCTGCGTGTCCGACGATGACAACAAACTGGACAATCGCAACAAAGATGTTCAATAACTTTTATACGTATCTTGAAGTATATGACTGGCTAGTTACATTTCGCCCAAGCGAGGACGATTACTTGACAGAAAATGGCGATTGCGATGACATGTTAGTCGTTCGATGGGCTAATTTGTTGATGCACGCCGACTCACTATACAACCGAGTCTATCAATATCTATTTTACAGCAGTTTACTTAGATTTGAAAGTACAGAGAAGCAGATTGTCTTTTCGTCTTACTCTTTCAGCTCATTGACCCACGTTGACCCAGCTTGTCAGCTCAACCTTTTCAACCACTACCTCGATCAATCAAGTCACAAGGGCCTCTCTTCTAGTTAGACCAAACGGAAGTTACGGAACCCCCATTCGTCATCTGACAGGCTCGTATGTACAGCAGGCAATATGTACATGTGTGCCAGTCATATACATGTATAGATGTGCAAGTAAAAACGAAGTTTTCGTACAGCATAGAGCTGACAAAGAAAAAAAAACCATTGTAGAGCCTAGATATGCGCTAGTGACTGACATGCTAATTTGGCACTCGCATGACTTAGGAATATATCCAGCACCATCCGCTGTAAGAACTCGAATGAATGTGCGGATGCGTTTCCTGCGAGTTTGTGAGCAGGTTTTCCGTCCACTCGAAATCCGAATAGAAAGTGCAAATGTTGCAATTTCCTCTTAAAAAATCGCGCGAAAAGTTCACGGATGGGCAAGTAGTTTGATTTTCTTCACTTTCTTTATCCCAAATCTGATATATTCTCCTAATGATGGATGCAAAGAAAGTCTAAAGCAGTTTAAGCTCATTTATATTCGCTTCTGGTTTGTATGTGAGAAAAGAATGATTGAGCTCGATTCTTGGGAGCTCGATAAACGTCTGAAGGCTTCTTTCCAGTAAGCAAACATTGTGGCAGTATTTATCACAGTATGTTAACATGCTCAGATGCGACCTATCAGGGTCTCGCATATAGCCGACACGATATGGTCTAAATTGGCACAAGTAACCACCCTTTAGATCCATAAAAATATACAAAAACTATGGAAAGTGGTATCTACTTTCGGCGTTCGAAGTAGATGCTAAGCTTGATTTCGCAACCGCAACCTATTCCTAAAATGTTTACAGGCTTGTAAAATATATTATTCGCCTAAGTGACTCTAGGCTAGTAGGCTCAGTGTTGCTTTGCGTGTTATCCTCATTACAGGGCTATCATTGCAACTCCATCTTTCACTGCTGTTTCAGGTTAGCAGGGTCCCGTTGATTACATCGATGCGTGAAGTGCAAGAAGTTTCAGCTCTCTGATGGGACTCATTTTTGAGATAGACAAGTAATTTCGGGTTGACGACTTTTTTCCGACCGATTTTTCGACGGCCTCAGAGCGGGTGAATTTGTTGAGGTAATTATGAAATGCCGTATATGAATGATGCCTGTATTAACGTGAGAGAAACAACTGAAGCATTTTCGGGTATTCTGTAAGTTAAGAGTGTTTAACTTTGTAGTCATCATATTTTGCTGTACCCACGCAGATACGGTTTCATCACTCAACTTGAGGGCGATAATTGAGCGAAAAACAAGTGGTTTCTTTCCCTATATGGGAACAGACTGCCCTAGGGTGGAGATAGAGCAGTTTCAAGGAAAAATAAGGCTGTTAACTTATGGCAAACTGATCTTCATCTTCCTTAGTTGTTTATTCTTAAAACTATGGTAAGCTAAGTATTTCTAAAAATCATAAAAATCATCATAAAAAAAAAACAGTATAAGTATACTGTTTAGCGTAACAAGATTAAAAACTTATAATATCGCCCAGCAGACGTACAAGCTGGCAACTACACCTGTCGTTATGCATTATTAGAAAATGTCTGTAGCGTGCGTCAGTCGCAGACCGCGGCAGTTTACACACCCACATTAGTAAACATACAGTGCCAATCGCCTGAACAAAGAAAATAGATAATACCTTTCCGAAATATACGGAAGCTGTTTTCGCAGCTGTTTCTCCGCTTTTAAATCTACCATGACATCAATTTGCCAGACAATTTGCTAGATAATCCATTGTAACTACTCGTAATCAGGAAAAAAACTTTGTTCCCAACACCATGTACAATTATTCGTAGAGTTCTACCAAAATCAGTAATCAACAAATAGCAGCAATCACACACATACAACGCCTTGGTAGCTAGCGTACTCATAGAGAAAGACGATCATTTTATGCACAGTTACCTATAAATTGAATTTCCCAGTAGTGCTCCAAAAGAGGTCACCGCGATTATCGTTGCAAAAACCGCTACTTACTTTCGGCAAACCTCAAGTCATCTCGAACCTTTAGTCGAGCACGTTTGTCGTCTGAGATCTCTCCAATCTACTATAATTTTCCCACTAGCTGACAGCGGGCTCCATTCAGGATACTTCCCGAAGTGTGCCACATACGACATTATCTGATCCCGATAGTCTGAGTGTTAAGTTCTGACGACGACTGGCTACACTAACCACGATTAGCAGCATCGCAAGTCTAGAAAAAGTTTAGGTTTCCAAGCTAATATTCGCTGCATATACTAACAATTACAATACAACGGCTACAGATAGAAGACTCACGAACATACCGAAGCTTAGCTTGCTGGGAACAGTTCTGCTGGCATATTTCACTAAAGATAGGCGAAAGAGAGTTGAATAACGACTGGCACTAGTATTTTGCTACATAAAATACTAATCGAAATGTATAAATTGAAAGCTTCCAAGTGTAATAGCATTTAGCAGGTAGCCATTATAATTGCTCAGCAACATCTTGCAATTCGGTTGGCGTCTGCTATGACAAATAACCGATAGAGTGAAGAGTAGTGTAAAATCGATATGAAGTCGCTCTTTGTGAGCGAAGATAATGAGTGTCCTCCCTATAATAAATCCACTCCTGTTGAATCAAATAATATCCCTACAGTGTGCTTGTTTCTGATCCCTTACAACTGATAAGTCAGCATCTAGTATTTCTATACTAATTCTGTTCAGGTTTTGCGGTGTTGAATAGAACTTCCCGACTAAACCTGTAGCAGGTCCTAATATTTATTCATTCGGGTGGATGGTTGAATTTACTAAGTAGATATATATACATATAAGCTTCATATACATATAAGTGTAGTTGCCAATCCCCCGATCGAGGATGTCTCCATCTAATAGAACACTTTGATCTGAAGTACTGTGTTGAAAATAATCATAGATTCGGAAACTCTATTTCTCAAACCCCGACAACATTGAATGGAGCGGGAATTTTAACCTTCGCATTATGCACAGGCTGTAGCTGTTGATCCATCAATAATCCTATACTTACTTCACCGGCCTGGATTCATTGTTGGACTGCTGCTACTTCGAACAAAGGCATTGACTTGGATCTTACGGATCAGTTTTTGATTCGTAAACTGATGCGTAAAAGATCCTGAATACAAACTATGTAGAAATTGGAAGACAAATTTCGATATTAGATTGCGGTTAGCACGTACCTGACCTGTAGGTTGCGTATCGGACCATTACTTGAAAGTGAGCGTGAGAACTTGAAGATTATTATTATTTTTATGCAAATTAGTGACTGACCTAATATAATTGGTGACCTGTTTTTTTCTTAATGGGCACCGACTTATTATTATGCTGCGAAGACAATATAGAAGCTCATTTGTGGTACCTTATTTGTTTAATAATTGACTCTACGAGTCGCTATCAATCGCTGTTGCTTGTCTGCTGTTATGGGGCGTCTTATGCTTATAGGAAAAAGAGCACCCTACTATTTTAACGCAAAATTAAGATGCTTAGTAGCGATTTTTAGACCTTTTTACGTATTTTATTTCTCATCTTTCATCCAAAAAGGTGCTTTTCGATATTTTCGTTTTGTAACTTCAGTACGTGTCAAAAGCCCAATGTGGTCATTACAGTTTTGTTCTTGACAATAATCTGTGCAATATTCAGAAATCGTACCGTACGCGATCACATCACATTTGCGCGTACGGTCCAATGAACCAGTTAACTTTCGAGGCGTCGCATAAATCCGCTGCCACTTAATCAGTCGTCAAATAATCGAAAATTTGATAGTGATAAAGAGTATGCAGGGCTATTACTTTCCGCGTAGGAACAAATAATACGTCTGAACTTTAATATTACTAGAAACTATCTTTCTCATGTGAAACTGCTCGACGCAAATTGCCAGTGAACAAGTTATATATATGTATATATATATATATTTGTTCGTAAGGAAAGTTGCGTATTTCTTTAAGAAAATACCAGGCTCGCACTATTTCACGTACCGCATGTTTCATTATTGCACGTCTATTCCTAAACTGTCTATTTTGAACTTCCACCACAGAAAAGCGACCCTCCTTGAACAGTGCCTTAGCAAACAGTGGCCGATGGAATGAGCTCTGTACTATACTAGACTCTACGAACGAGCATTCATTTATAATTGGATTGTTCAGTATTCCAAGCATGTTTTCCAGTATATACTTTTATCTAAGATAAATTGAGCCAACACCCCGATAATTTTCCGTTTATCGATGCTGCACGCAGCGGCGTATTCAATAAAATGAATGAATTTACATGCGTTTTTTTATGCCCCCGTGAATTACTCACATCTTTATGCATATCTTACATTTGTAATCACCGGAACGCCCATCAAGTTTATATACAATACATACACACACGTAATATTTGTAATATAGATTTTTATTTACTTATATGTATTTTAAGAGCTCATGCTTTTGCATATTTCAACATCGTTCTGCACAACTGTGTGCTCGTTATTTAAGAATAGATTAATTCAACGATATGTTTCGGGCTTTGTATTTGTACCTAGACATACAATTCAGAAAAAGAGACTTCACCGACCTTTAAAAAGTTTTCATACCCCTTCTCGCTTCTTATAACAAGGTCACCATCAGATCCTATCTACCGCCCATCTAGCTATCTGTATATATTTACCTATATCCATCTATCTATATCTACCTATATCTAGCTATCTATATATATCTACCTATATCCATCTACCTATATCTAGCCATCTATATATGCCTACCTACATCCATCTATCTATCTATACCTACCTATTTATTATAGACATACGTGATTTCTCTACCACTTTCCTTACACTCAGTCGTAATATATTAACCTGTGGGCTTCTAATTACATTTATATATAGATCTCTCCCTTCTGATAGTAAAGCAAGCTCGCGAATTTAAACGAGTTCTTCTTCAGTCGCATACTATGGCGAAATCAATTAACCAGCGCCCTTAACCTAGCTTGATCTTAACAAAGACCTAAAAATTACGAACTTTGCCAATGCGATTCACCACCAACGTCCAGACTAAAGACGTCCGACAAAATGTTTCTCGAATCTTGATGTCATCACTGTCACCAGTCCATTAGTATGACAAGTCTTCAGCAATTATCACCGCATAGAACATACACACAAGTGTCGGAGGGTATCGATGATCCGATTGGCCGATCAAATCACAGATGAAAGCAGCACCGCGATGCGTCGTTATAAATGCGTTACTTCGCTGGCGCGACTGCAGTTGCCACAATATACTGGCATCTTTCCATAATTTCTAATCTCTACACAGTCTCACAGTAATGACAATGTCATATGGCAATATCACATTACCCATAATACAAATATCTACAAAGAAAAAATCAAAACTGGTGATATAGTCACACAACAATGGGTAACCCTATGACCAGACATTTCCTTTAAGCAACAGTTGGTTGTAGGTAATCCTATTTGCACATTTCTATGTCATCAATATACTCCATATATCTACCTGACCGATTAAGCGGACGAGAACACTGTTTAGATACTACACGTGTCGTCTTACTGGCGCGGCTTGACTTCCATGAGTTCAACGGTGTATCACGTACTCCGATTCCCGTCATAGCCACTTGAAGTATAAACTAGGTGTATAACGGTTTGTGTTGTGTAGATTAAAATCAATCATTTATTTAGGTCTGTTTTTTAGGTAGCGTCTCAGCCTTTTTGCTACCGCAGTTGATCATGATGTTGACACAGGAACGAGTAGGCATTTATTATTATCATCATCAAATGGCTTTGGAAGTTTTTTTTTCACTACTGATTCCCAGATCTTGAAACATGATAAGGCAGGCATAATTACGCTTGGTGCTGACCTAGAAACTGGCATCGGCCATGAGAGAGATCTGCTTCGATGACTTTTCGTTACCGTCGACTGATCGTTGGCCGCAATTAGTCTATTAAAACACCACCCGAGACTTAACTTCACAGGGCGTGGAAGAGGAAACGGGAGTAAGAACATACTAAAACGTGTCCACGCGTGTTCCGCAGTTGTCAAATCTTACGTATGTGGGCGTTTCGCTGCTATACGCTACTGAAAATCATCACCATTTTCAGGAATAGGTAAAGTAGTCAGGACCCTTCCTTTCCACTGATGATTTTGACTACACGTGAATAACACCACATATAATTGTAATAATTTGGGTGACTTGACACTCGGAAATCTTTAGGTAAATCCCTGTAATCCAGCGTGATGTTCAGCCGGTCACGGCCGCGGATGCTCATCAGAGCGCCCGTCGCTTTCTCGAGTCAATTATGCTTCCTGTCGCTGCAGTCGCTACACGACTATCAACCACAGCAGGAATATACAGGCTAGCCAGATGAACAACTTCGACACGAGCTGGTCCTGCATATTAAATCAACGAAACAAAGCAAACGACATGATACACGAGGAACTTCCCAGCATCAGGAGCCGTCAGCGACGGCAGCATTAAGTCACTGTGATTCTTGCCAATTTTCACAAATAACAAAGACCCATGGCAGTCTACGATTTTATTGCGATGACAACAACAATAAGAATAGCAAACAAATTACAAAAGTACGTAACAACAAACAAGACAACACAAGTTTAAGACGAAAACAGTAAGAGATGATGACAGATTGATGCAGCAATAACGATATCAGCAAAATGAGTATAAAAAGCAGCGTTCAAGGGTCTAACTTCGATATACTTCTAAGCGAAAATACACGAAAATGCCTTCTTTCTTTTTTATCATACACATACAGGACGTTCAAAAAATTACGCCATTCTGAGCAAGATTCACTTTGATGGTCCCAATAGTAGCCTTCTATGCAATCTGATTTTGATTCAAGTTCAGATAAACTATAGTGGCGTCTATGTGAGCAAAAAAGACACGACCTCAAACGTTGCTCAATATTCTGAATGACCAATGCAATATCGTTGTCTGAATTTCAATTTGCGAAATAATGCATGAAAGATTATTTTGTAAACCGCCAAACGTAGTCCAATCTGCAACGGATCGCCTAACTCTTTGCACACCCAATAATATCATACCGTATCGATGGCAAGAAATATAATGAATGTAAAAATAATTTGGAATCAAAATATTCCTGTCATACCTAAAAAAACACTTTTGATAGGTTCCAAAAAACATTCCAAATTTTTATAGAGAGCTATACCGAACCGAAAAGTGAACCTATCGTAAATGTTGCGGTACAAACTGGGCAGGAAATTATCGCTCGATACTCTCGAGATTGCTGATGAAATCTTTCTGTTTATATCATAACGCTGACGTTATCTAGCTCCTAGCATAAGCAGAAGAGCTTTAAATAATTTGAAACAACTTTGTCTCAATTGGCAAATGCTTTAAACGCCAGAATGCTTGTAGCATAACGTTCGTTTTACTCATATAAATCAGTGTAAGCAAAATTGCTTTGATTTCATGTCAGTTTGTTACTGTAAAGCCAGCAGCGTTGTTTCGAATTATTTTCATTAACGTAGTCGTTTTACTACCAGTGAATAGATTAGCCTATGATACAGCAGATTCGCATACCTACCATCATTACCGTCTCAGCCGAGTGGAAATCAGGTCCAACAGGACCTGCCTGCCGTTCGCCCGTCATTGGTACACTAAAGTTGAACGTGGAGGCAAACAGTGTAAAGGGAAATCCACCTAAAACCGGTAAATAAAACAGGAGCATAATAACTTAGTTAATAAGTTATTACCTAGGCTTAGCTTCGTATAAGGATCTAATTATGCTTCATATATAAGGGACTAACTAAAATAATATATAGCTGCAGAAAGGTCGTACAAGAGCTCAATGTTAATGATTTGGTAAAACGTCAAAGATGATCGAGATATAATCAAAAATATCAAACACGAAAACATTACGAATTAGTAAAACTGGTTACCAATTCCGAAGTTCATTTGCAAGTTCGATGTATCTCCAAATCCAAAGTGGGGTGCTTCAGCGCGCGACGTAGCTTCCGGTTCAGTTCGCTGTCCGGGTGGTCGGGGAGGCATCCTATCCCGAGGGTCCTCCTTCGATCCGCCACGCCCATAGATAGGAATTACCTTGTCACGACCAATGCCGGCTTTACAGACAGGACACACCTGTCCCAAAATTAATTAACAGGAGCAAATGGGACGAAAAACCGATGCAGTCATTCTGTTATTGTATAATGTCACGCCATAAGTAACTGATTACTTAAGCAGCTGGCAAATTAATAATTATGAAAGAAACATTAGATTACGATGCTATTATTCGAAAAGGCATTCGAAATTAATCTTTGGGGTAAATTTTGTAGGACCTGAAAACTAACATCTGTTTCTCGTCACATAGGACCCGACATTTGATAATCGGCTCACGTGAACACTAAGATAATACTTTAATACCATTGCCCATTTCGTCGGAGCACTACAGACCTTCGAACTCAATGGTAACGAATAAGCATAATAAAATAGGCAAGTTAGCTATAAGAAGGTTTCCAAATCGGCTTCAACTTTCCATCTCTAGCGGGCCCTGGCTAATGATTCACTTTGTTGATAAGCACAAAACGTGGCTTACACGTAAATTTGAAGCTCGACATTCATTACGGCATGATAAAGACACATACATCAATATTGCGTCATCCCCGTGAAAGCCGTCCGGTTTATGAGTTTGGTGAAATGTAGAAATTCCGAAGTATCGTATTTTTTAATTCCAGTTTAAAACATTTTATCGGTACGACTAATACTCTTAGTTGTACCGAAATATACATTTTTTGGTTTCGGTAGTCGGACCGAAACCTTACTTACGATGTACTAACATATCCTAGAAGAGTGCCGACCTCTATTATTTAATTTATTATTATTAATCAATTGCATCGCTAATATGATATAAAGAGCCCAGGTTGAAGATTTAAGCCGTAATGTAATAACAAGAACAACAACGTTGCATTGTTTTGGATCGATTATAGTGTGCCTGCAGCATTGTTTAAATTTTACACAGCATAAATAGATAAAGTTCATTGGAGACCTTTTACTTAGTTCAAATAAAAATAGTTTTACTACTTAAGATATATCGCAGTCACATCAAATAAACTGCGCATTTTATATATCAAAGCAGTTCAGTAACACTCCAACCGCTGTCTTCTAGCACAGACAACAGCCAGATTTATTGCAACCTAGCCCTCCCAATCCCTGCCAATCCTCTCCGTGCTCTAAGATCGAAAATTTCTAACGGAACTCATTTAAAACATCAATATTGACTCCATTTTGTTGCTACACCGATTTCAAAACTCCCGCCAACGTTTAGTTTATTCCGCTATATTATCGGATGGTCTCAGTTTTTTAGGCGAGTGATAATAAAATGCTTAGCAATACACAGCTTTTGTGATCTTAGCTATGGAAAAAAAGTTACCAAAGTTTAATTTGTCATGCAACATTTACTGGTCAACTCCACACTGAACATTACTATATTCTCCACGTGCAATACTATTATAATCATTCATCAATACTATTGTTATAAAATTATTACCGGACGCTGCGGCCGTATTTCAAGCCACTGATGAAGACATGGCCAACAGAATAGATGGCCGCAAAGACTGATCACAGCATCGCGCGCCGTGTCCAGACAAATATTACAATCGAATGACTCTTCGCCGGCGGCTTTACTCCCTGTGCCCCCATCAGCGGTTCTGGCCATAATGAAAAGCGAAGAAACACGTCGGAAAATGATTGAGGTCAAAAAATATATGGTCACTTTCATTAAACACTTCCTGGCGTCTGTAGAATAGGGCTGGCTCCAAGCAGCCAGACAGATAGCCAAACAGAGACGTAAAAGACGCTACACTATAGTATGCGAAAGCGTCTTTACGTTCAAGTATGTTGGCGTGATGGAAGACACCTTGTCCCAGTTTTCCAATAATGTTATGGCAAGTCGTCGCAATCGTATTTGCAATGGGCGTAAAAAACTATAATAGTAATTCTATTCACCCACATACAGTTGTTACTTTTTGCACATATAGGAACGATTGGTTCTCCAGATAAATTATCCTACTGTTGCTGTAGCTTCGTTCCACTATATGGACTCTTTATCCTTCGATGAATTGTAGGTTCTTGTCACGTCAACAATTTCCTTTGTCGTAAATACTGCGTGACCACACACGCACACGCAGGCACACGAGTGTGTTATTGTTCCTATAAAGTCGAGTGAGCAAGTCGGTCTGCAAGAGCGAAGCTCAGTCAATAACAAGTCACCACCTTAGCTGTTCCTCTAGAAAAATTTGTATTACGGAATTTCTTGCAATTACGTTGGAAATTTATTAATACTGGTTTATGACACTATGATAAGGCGAAATTGAGGAAAGATGTCCTCCACAGCCCACGATTCGGCACTTCTGAATTCCACAGACTTCCTCGTAGAGCCAGTAATTTTCCCCAGGGTCGTTCGTTTGAGTCAAGTGGTTAGTAAGCACGCTGAGAGCAGTCAGCTGAGCGTAATAAGAACAGATGCGAAGTCACTATACGTAGAACTATACCGGAGGATAGCTGCGCCGCTTGCATCTAGGCCAATCAACCCCTTTTTTGTTAATCTAAGCACATTCATTACAGGTATGCCCCCTTGCAAACCATAAGAGCGCAATGTGACGTGTGCAGAAGGACAATTCTAGCTGCAATTTTCGAATGATCGCACTGTGCCGCTACATAAACACGTATGACCATTAGTTTCGTTTTCTTTTTTAGCGAGTTCCAATGACATCTCTAAAAATGTCGTTATGACACGCCACCATATCGCTTTCCAATGGAATTGGCTCTTAACGTTTCAAGTACTTAACAGAAAGCAGCTGCAGCGACGATGCGCCATTTCTCCGTCAGCTCAGCTGCTGCAGCCGACGGCGCTACCAGTATCTGTTCAGTTAGGAACTGCCCAGTCGACGAATGTCGTGTAACGGCACCGAACAAAGTATAATTTGGCGACCCTGAAGCACTCTTGCCAACAGGAGCAGTTGATATAATGAACTTTTTGAATATTGTTCTTAGCTTGTGGAGACTATTCTGCTTATTCGAGCAGCGAAGCCGTCGTGTCCCTATAGGAAAACAGCAAGCTTTCCGTTTCGGCAGCCTTTTTGGTCGTAACGTAAATGGATTCGATGTCGAATTTTAGCCGTTCAAATTCACGCGGTTATACT
This sequence comes from Varroa jacobsoni, assembly GCF_002532875.2. Classification (NCBI taxonomy): domain Eukaryota; kingdom Metazoa; phylum Arthropoda; class Arachnida; order Mesostigmata; family Varroidae; genus Varroa; species Varroa jacobsoni. The sequence goes on along the minus strand of NW_019213847.1, from coordinate 290,996 downwards.
TAGCACACAGCACAACAAGTACGCACAAAAACAAGCCTGATGATCACAAAAAGTACACGTAGACTACAGACACGCAGGAATGTGCTGCCAATGTACAGCGAATTTCCTAATACGCAATTTGCCGTCGAATCAGCCATACACTAATCAGCGTTGTAGATTGTTAACGGCGATTCGAGCGAGCCATTGGAATCTGTGGCTGTGATCACTCTAGACACGAGTCACACCTAACCAGAGCCTGTGTGTACGTACAGCGGAGGTACGACCAACGGCAAATGGAATATTGTCTTGGTTACGGGCTAGCTTCCTTGTACCACACCACTGAAACACCTTAGGTGGTGCCTATGTATATCTTCTTCTGCCTGATTAATGTTTGTACAAAACCTGCAACTATCATATCACTATATCAGGGTAAGCGGCGAGTGCGGTTGCAGCTGCGATCAACAGATATCCGTAGGCTGTAATCGGTTACTCCTCTTAGTCAAACTGGGCAAAATCCTCCCTTGACAACAACATCAACAACAACAACAGGAAACCTAAGTAGTGATGTGGCGTTGCGCCTTGCAACGTTAACAATATGTTAAGCTGTTAATGTTACGTTCGCATTGTTATCGTCACAGAGATTCTACTGACGATGGCGGGGAAGGAAGGGGCAAGGGGTTAATAAGCCTGCTCTGACAACAAGACCACCCTATCTCCTTTCACTAACACCTAGCGCCTGTCTACCAATCTGTGGCGAATGCACTACTAGCTGACGGCGATAGGTAACGTTTCCGGCTGCCAGCTGGTTGTATCGAACACAAACTAGACGAACATACTGCACTGAACTGCTCCGGATAGGAGTTGCTGCTGATGGCTCTCGTCGTCGGTGTCTACGAAGAGCCCAGTGTTTACCATCTAATCGGTTGTGTGCTGCGCTGTTAGGTCTATCGCTCGGGCAGTATCACTCCGCCGCCGCTTCTGCCAATGAGCTAAGCGATGGTCGGCCTCGGGCAGGCAGCCAATCTGGTTAGATGTTGCCAGCTGTTTATTGAGCTTATGCCATAGTGCTAGAGAGAACACGAAAGAACGAAAAAGTTGAGAGAACGAACAGCTGATCATTGCTTGCAGACACCTTCAGTGCGTAGTTGTAATAATAAGCGCTTCGAGTTTTACGTTCTGTACCGCCATTAGGTGTTCCATCTGATGGACGACCCCACAGTGAACTAGGTGTGTCTACAACCGGACGCGTAACTAGATACAGAAGATAGACATTATATAAGATACGTAAAGATATTCTAGCGGTAGTGAACAAAAGCTATGGACAACTTTGAAAAATTGGCAAAGCCTTTTTTCTTCATAGGTAGCCATTGACGGGAAGGGTGGGGGTGGGGACAAAGTCGTCCCGCCATAGTGTGTTGTGTAATTCCCTAGCTTGGTTAAAACAGAGAAAAGTTTTACTTTTTACTATGAGTCGGTTTTAGAACCCAGACTTCTTGCAATAACTATTTCTGGATTGTTTTTTGGAACTATGAGATTCACTTTAAGAGAGCTCATACCTCATAGCAGCAGCTCCTACATTGCCTAAATACAAGAAAATGCGACTATTTTTTTCTTTTGAGAAGCCGGTTTTTAAACACTTTTCAATTCGAACCAAATGAGTGAAATGTATTCATAGAGTAAACCTGAGTTCTACTTTCTCAAAACTGAGTGTGTTTTTCGGAACCTTATGTATGCCTAAAGCGAAAACGCGCTTACGTCTTAACCGGCGTAGTTTAAAGCCCATGTAGCATAAAAAATAGACGTCCGCAACTGTTCGTACAAATCACCAATGTCCAGCTCGAATATTAAAGACAACATTACAAAAGTGATTTAATATGCTTTAACTATTTAAGCAAGCATTTTGCAACTGGGACACCTTATGTAAATTTTGTTAGCAGATGGGTACTGTCGAGTTTATCATCCCTTGGTTGTTTGCCTGTGCTAGTTTCAGGCATAATTGTCCCTCCCCCATTTTGGACGCTTCGTTGCTACTCAATTATTACCCAGTTATGCACCTTTAAATAGCTAGAGACGGTCTAACTAGATTGCTATTGGACGGTGAGTGCTGTTTCATGTTACCTTCTAGAAGTTTATTGCGTACGACGACCTATCGATTACCTCCACGTCCGGTGTTAATGGGAATAACTTAGAAAACTAGTCATACATTAGAAAGAGCGTTATTTGAATGCCCTAATTGGGTCTTCGTATTGTCGACTAAGTAGACCAGTAACAAACAGTTCGTCTTTTCAACTGCTTTCACCGGATTATACATTGTTGAAAGAAACAGGGTAAATGTAGGTTATGACAGATTATTTCAAAGTGCTTTGGCCACTTTCGGTGCCGAGTTTGATGCTGAATTCAGTCGAATTTTGTAGGTCTATCGACGCGACACAGACGTGAAAAAAACTGCTTTCTTCCTGTGGTTTTTTGTGAGTATTGTTCCTTGATACATTCTTCGTTACAGCGATCGAAAAACAAGATCACAAAAAAAGAGGAAGAGCCATCCAACAGCCGTACTTATCATGTTCCATCGATCTGGATCTAGACGGCGGATTCATGCCAATTCGAGAGCTGAACAGCCGCCTAGAGCTGTTCGACGAAATGCCCTTCGAGGCGGGGCTTCTTCGGAAAGGTTTCTAACTATACTCAAAGTGTTTCGCCTCGAGCTCTTCTTCATTTGCGCACTGCATTGGGATCATGCAGAGTTGGTAATATTGACTGATCCCAACCCGATTGTTCTAGGTAGTAGTGCTACTGTATAGCAAACTAATCATTATTAATATCTTGATTCTTTGACTCATTGCTTTGTGATTTCCTCGACGAACGCTGTTGTTGTGTATTGACATCGCCACAGGGAAAATACGTGAAGTACTTCTATAGCAAGCTATTCTCTGTCTCACAATTGGCTGGTTTTAATCTCGGTGATGTTCAAGCCCACCTTCAGCTTGCTCAGTGGGTAGAGCAACATGGAGTGCCCGATGCAGACGAGGACATCGAAGAGCTTTTCGATGGGTTCTTTAACAAGGTCGACCTTAAAGTGCATTCTCACAAATACCGCCAAGGAGGTTGGCCAAAAGCCGACATATGGTGTCACATGAAGTTCTTGGATAACATGCAAACAATGGCGTCGAATATTCACGCTACCACGGTCGTCATTAACCTAAACGTTATGCCGGTCTCGCTCTACGTGACAGTTGACCCGAACGACCCTAACGAAAACTACCACTATACGCTCAGCGTTAATGATGTCAGGTCTGAGACATCCAATCACGGAGCATTGTTTATAACTGTTAACTGCACGACAGGCACTCGGAAACAAATTTTTGAGGACGGGGATATGGGACCCGCCGAAGAGTGCGCGATTGACCCACTGGAGGTCACAATATCTGTAGTGTGGAAGGGCCCATCAGATGATTTTAGGAAACGTTGCTAAATATTACCTATATTCACCTTATGGAAAGGGGCAGCGTTACGAAGATAACGCCAAACATATTAGCCAACGCGTTCAAAGAGTCCACCACTGAGCAGCACATGCAACAAGAGGCTATGGCCAATAAAGGACGGCGGAAGGAGGATAAAGCGGCAAGTGGAGTAAATTAGAGTTTTGTGTTACTTCAGTATGGTCGGCAGTTTCTCTAAACGTATCCTACTTCGGGAATAACGGGTAACTTCGGTCACGAACAAGCTCTAAAGCTAATAAGTTGTACGCCTGAATGACGAATGGTTTTATCAAAATATAAAGTAAACAATATCAAAGTCGAAGGTCGTTTGCTTGCCGGGTATAGATACAGCTTCAATATATATACATATACGCGCGCAGAGTGTACTAGGAGTACACAAGTCAAAATTTAGGGCCCAGTGACAATGGCTTTTCTTCAGTTCTTTATGGAATCCAGAACGTACTCACAGTAATACTCAAAGGCTCCGAGATCGTTAATGATGTTTGCCTTTATTTTTTTAATCTACCATTTTCAGCATAAGAGCGAAGTCAGCATAATGTCTATTGATAATCTCGCGTGAAGTCTTTTTGTGTTTTGCGTTTCACGGGCTATGATATGGAAAACGATTAGTTATTCTTGTCATCAGGATAGTGCACTTCGCGTTGATCTGCGCGTTTTGTAGTATAAACCTTAAATTGGACACGTTCAGTTGAGCTAGTTGTTTGTCCGAAATCATATAGATAATTATTACTTAGAAGAATTTTAAGCTAGTTCTTTGCCCAAAATCATATAGATAATTATTACTTAGGAAAATTTTTAGTTGAGCTAGTTGTTTTTATACCAGTGGTCTGCTTAAATCCGGATAGACATTATCGATCTATTTGTCGTAACGGGTGTTTTTTCGTCTGCTATTATTGCGCTAAAAGAAAGGCTGTCCTTTCTAGAACAAAGTAACAAACCCGTTATGGTGACGGTAAGAGGAATGTGAATTAAGAACAACTATTATCGAATGTCTTCACGCTAAGCGAACTGGACTGAAATTAGAAAGATTAATTTTTTATTGAAACTTTGAAAACTCAATTTCCATACAAATCAAATATCAATATTAAAGTATATTTCGATAGAGTTTCAGAAATTTATTAAATTTATCAAAATATCCAAATAAAATAAATTCCAGTAATCCTGATGGATTTCACATCATGTCTTTTGTAATTTTTTTATGAAATTTAAATTAAAAACTATATTTGCATAACATCAATCATTCACAGCATAATTTTCGTCAGCTTTCTCTATTTATTACATTTATTGCTTGTTTCTATGAGGCAAAGCGGTATCAAAACTTCATTAAATGGAAGTAAAAAACATTTTTAGTAATTCTAAATTTGTGACACAGATAGCGGCTGTTTTCGAGGTAAGAACATTTCTTGCCAATCGGACTGTTCAGATGAACTCCAAACGGTAGCCCATCTGAGACTCTTGCGCCTCTTTGTACCTGTCGGATTTTTTAGCCGTTTCAAAACCTCGAATGTTTGAAATTTTTAATTTGTTATAAGGCCAAAATTTAATTCAGTTTTTTTCTTAGATGAAACGTGGTTTAGTGAGTCTACATGACTTTTTTTTCAAAGAATATTTGAAGGATGTTTATATATATATATATATAGTACCTATGAATGAGCGCTTGAATCGCTTTATTCAGAAAAGATTCTCGTCATTTCTCAGTCCTTCCGAAATATGGCTTGGATCTCTTCAACAGTGCGGCCTTTTGTTTCCGGTAGGTTACGCCACACGTAAATAAAGAAACCCATCAGGAACACTGTAAATATGCTGAAGGTATAGTAACCGATCAGAGTCTGAAAATGCGACACGACGCATAAAGACATTCAATAATCTCATATCAGCATATTAGTTTATTATACGGCATTCATCCTTGCGTCAGTTGATCGTGGCATCGATCTTGTTCACACGGTTTAAATATATCGCAATGGATTAATTTTTATGCATGCTATACATATCCAAAGTTTATAAAATTCGGATGTTTTTAAAATGTTTTCTGGTTTTGAATTGATTTAACCATTTCTACCATACAAAATAGTCCCACTTTAGAGCAGGTAGTTGTCGGAGCACAATCCGTGTCCACGTACCATAAGTAGAGGGAATACCATTCCAACAAAGATGTTAAAAGTCCAGTTGAGTGCGACACAGATTCCGGTGGTGAGAGGTTGGGCTGGCGCGGGCAGTAGTTCGGTGGGCAAAAACCACGGAATTGAGCCAGTTCCGAGGGCAAACATCATGATGAATAACAGCACACCCACTACTGCCACCCAACTCATCCATGGAAGCGCGGCCTAAACAATAAAGTACAGGGATAGCGGTAATAGTGCACGTAAATACACTAGCTGGGTCATTGTGAGTTTCGCTATTAGGCAAAATTTTTTATTGCACTTTAGGCCAATAATAGACAATATACTTACATAGGTAGCAAGTGCAATCATCAGCACGATGGAGACTAGGCCCATACCGCAATAGCCTATTAATAACAATGTACGCCTTCCCGATCGTTCTACGATGGAAAACGAAACGATTGTAGTCAAAAGGTTAACGACAGACATGCCTACAGTTGCTAAACCAGCGTGGCTATCACTTAGCCCGGCAGTCCGGAAGATCTGCGTTGAAAAGAATATTGCCTGCGCATCAAAGCGGAGAGATAAATATTTAGAGATTATAAATATCGAGAGCATAACCCAATTCTTAAAAAAATATTAACGAGTAGTAATTAAGAGGACACGCAAAGTTGGCAGCGGCTAAACAGCCCAACGCAAGTTTGGGTAACTAACGCTAATACCTGTAGCAGGGAAACATTGCGTGTCTCGTTTAGTGCCATTACTTAACCTGTAGTTTATTTAACGTGGCCACGTCTACAGATAGCCCAAGAGAGCTAAAACATTTCCTAGCTTTGCTTAAAGAAATCAACGAGCAGGAGTTCTTATCTGATAAGCCCTGTACACTTCGATTTTATATATATATAAAATCGAAGTGTACAGGGTATTATATATAATAACATGTCACTATACGATAGAATTACTTGTATCAAACTTAAGTACCCACCAAATTTGCATAGATAGAAATAAGTCAACGTCGTGCAAAACACTTACGGCGTTAATTCCCGATAGGGGCTGTGACAGCATCACTACACAAGCAATCGTAAAGCCTTTTCTTAGTAGCTTATCTTGTAGAATACTGGCAAGTTTTACCTTAAAAGGACAATTGGATATGTGCTAATATATCTGTGTTTAATGCGGCGTCCTACAAATGCCATGGATCTTGATTTCTACCTGTCGCTCTCTCTACATTAATTCTCTATTTAATGTTTTTACTCATTGATGTTAAACATAATACACTTGTACAAAAAGGCATTTTACTGAATAGAAATATTAATGATTATTACTCCAATTTGCAGGTTCACCACGCTAGCACTTCGATGAAATCAAAGGAACATTCCCTTGCCTTTGGGTCACAAACCAGTCTCATTAAAAGTTTGTTCTCACTGTAATAAGCTCATTGACGTTTAACCAATCCCATCTAAGGTCCTGCTGGTCGATATCACAATAGTTTCGTAATTTGGCTACACATTTTAGATGGGTTTTGCGTCGATCTTCAATTGTATCACCAACTTACAGGCGGGTTTTTGCGAATTCTTTCAGCTTCTGCTTTGAAAACCTTTAGCTCCTTCTTTACGTTAGAAACCCCACGCAGGGACTTCAAAGCTATGAAAAGAAATGAACCAATTTAGACAGCATCTAAGTGGATTGTTTATCCTAGTAGGACTACAGATATTGTAGAAAAAATATATATGCAGAAAATACAAACCTATGTAGGATTTAACGGTCTCGAAGGTAACCGTCCGTGCAAGTAATTTCACCTTTTAGCATCTTATCACATATTTAGATTGTAACGTTCCGTTTTTTTTATTTCCGTATGAACTCCACTATCTGAATATAATAATGGGGTTAACTAAGGAAAAAAATTGTAAACCACCAGTTAAGTTCTTATAGGGATTATTTCCCTAAAAAATATGGGCATATATATCCCTGGGGTATATATGCACATATTTTTTGCGAATTATTCTATGGCGCTTATGTCGCTAAAATATGTGAGTAACATCAGACAGAAATTGCTTGGCACCATTTTCATTACTGTACATATATGCTCTCTGCAAACATGAGGTCCCTTTAGATCAAAGTTACATTAATTATGGATTCGAAATGAAGCGGAACGTTCCATTAAGATTTTTAGAGGTCTACTATATGTTTACATTTCTGTTTATAGATGGGGGATCTGAAATGCGTTAGTGGACGCTTGAACAACTCAACATCGTCCGCCTAGATTATACCTACTACGTTTGCATCCCACCTACCCTAAGATTCGCCCTATACCAAGCAAGTTTTTCGAAAAATATTGTTACGGGCTGGAAATTATCTTATTAGTCACATGCAGTTTTACTGAACACCTTTTTCGGCGCCACTCTCATCGTTGCGTTCAAGCAGTAAATACTTCGGCGACTCCGGACAAAACGGCAATACGAGCAGCATCAGCAGTTCAGGAAGAAGCACGCCACCGCCTATGAGATATAAACACTAGGGCCGTAGTGAAACATAAGAACAAAAAGGACAAGCAAGCAAGGAAAATCTACAACAGACTAACGGCATCTAAAACTTATAAAATATGAATAACAATACATGCCAATAATAATAATATTCGGATATTTATTCGAACAATTTGGTCTCCAAGACAAACAATCTAATTAGGAAGGAAGGGCTAAATTACCAATAAACCGGGGAACAGACGAACTTTTATCTGGATCTGATCCTGCCATTGTGTCTAAGTTGTGTACAATGCAAAACTGTCCTACGTTATGACAAAGGTACATTAAAAGTAGAAACATTTGGTTTCATTATAGTTAGCACAGCCAAAAGCCGAGATAACGAACAATTATTTTACAGAACACTCACCAAATAAAACTGGCCACGTTTCCTCATTTCCAAGTACGTTATATTGTCCAAGGATCTGCGAGACGAGAATTGCAATGACCACGACAAGTTGATAGATTGTTCCCACGGCACCTCGCCATACCGCAGGAGATAATTCGTTGAAGTAGAGTGGGGCGATACCACCACTTATACCTATCACAGACCCCAACTTCATGGTTACTACGAGAATTTCATATATGGCAATGGAGCCCAGACGACAAAACTCGAATACCCATACAAAGTATTACACTCAGTCTGCAGTGTATCAATTGTGCATTTTTTTTATTATCACAAAAGAATAACCGCGGGGAGCTCCTCCAAGCACTGCTTTCGACTTTAACAAATCGATTTTGCCATCCGCGGGCCATCCCATTTACATTTTGACATTCTATGCAAAATAACCATGCAGCATTTGTCGAGTTCGGCGTCACGCGCACAGTTAGCTTTGCCTAAGCATCTGTTCGCCAGTTTTCCCCAGGTCTTTTCTTAGTTTTTTTGTGATTTGGATGACTTCTATTTCCCATTGCCAGATGCCACATTAGTTCCCAACAAGTTACCAGACGGCCATTATAATTCTTATGAAATCAAAAACTTCCTTCACCTGCATGAACTCCCACGAAAATGCGGCCCAAGATCAATAACTCATGACGACCTATTTGCCTTGAAAGCATCATACAGGCCGCTCCCAAAATAGCGAAAATTGCGTTGAACATCAAACTTGCTCGACGCGCACATTTCTTGGAGATTGGAAGGACCAGTAAACCACCAACGAGGCCACCCACGCAAATGGCCGAAACGATTACAGCGAAGTTACCGGTAACTTCCACGTCACTAGGCACTGAGCCGCTATTGACCGTCATACTTGTGTTGATAAATGCTTTGATGACCTACGAACGGCATAATTCAATTTTAGAATATAAAGCCATTATGTTCTGTAGTTAAACCAATACATTCGGTTGCCCAATATTGATGGGTAAGTTCAGAAAACTACAAGTTCTTGCATTACTAATTCGAGACGGCTTAATTCTGTAAAAAGGCCAATCGGAGAATTTATTTATAGCTTGATTAATAGTTATTTATTTGATTTACCCCCCATATTACAAATCCGGCTATGCAATGGGATATAATGTACTTTTAGATATTATTCTTGGTAGCCATCTTTTGTAGTATAGCGACAGTCTCCCGACCTGTTCAGGCGGGTTCGTAACACCGAGATTGTAGCCATTCGGGAAAGCTGTACCCATAGCCGTTGAAGATACCGCCATAACTAATGACGTTGTTAGGCGGGGCTGAAAATGAGTGAAGCGACAAAATCCTCCTTATTATATTAAAGTCCTGTTAGAAAATGTGCCTTACTTAGAAGGATACTGATCATACACTAGGGTATTATACGGTTTGAAAACTGAACTAGAGCCATTAACGTAAAGATTAACCAGAATTTGTTCCTCTAATGAGAATTGAAAATAGTTACTAGTAATCGAAACAGTAAAATCTAGTCTTTTCTTAATTTTGCTGGATCAAGATAAAGCGAATGGGCAAAGCCATGCCAAAACGTACCCCAGTAGCTGATTTATAGCCTATTTTCCAATCGGCGGGGAATCAATGGTGCACTTCTCATACGAACTCTTCAAATGAGACAAGCAGAAACTAATGCTCTGACGCAGTAAACGTACTGTTCGACCGTACAATCTAAAATGAACTATTAACTTGCCGGCAACATCAAACCCCGCTACTCGGCGAAAATGAAACAGACCCTTGAATGTCCCCTCTTTTGTGGACACTACGATTCACCGCCAAACAAGCCCTCAGATATCCGCCGTGATGTCGTATGACACCTGTGCTCCAGCACTGAGATTCACAAATCAGTATTGGTTTTCTAGGTATATACAGTTTAAACGAACTGACGGAACCGTACGACGGACTGTCTAGGTTGAACGATGGCTTGTCCATAGCTCTCGTAACTTTCTGCACATACGAGTTGATAACCTAGTAAGCCGTTGTGCTGTCGTCCTCGGCATTATATTTATACCGAGAAAAATTATTAAACAGACGTTTAGAACACATTTTCTACTTTGTCCTTATTTGGAAGAAAACTATTTTATCACAAATCTTTCAAAACGTCTAAGGAATATTAGAGGGAAATAAAAATTACTATAGAAACGGAAATATGTGTGTTATGGATGTACTACTAACGCCGATTATAGATAATTATTATAACCTTACGCCTTGAATAAATCAATTATTGCAGCATGTTTGAATTGGTTGGACTTAGGGAATATTCAGCCTCAAGACGTTTTCAGAAGCAATGCAGGAATCATCTGATACATCCATTATAGCAGTCCGCTTATGTAGCTCGGTTTCTGGGAATATTGGATCGATTAGAAGATCGTATCCTTGTTTCATTACGTTGGCGTCTGAATTTGCATCAAGTTTAGCCAGCGTTGAATGAACTTCCTAGCCATTCTGCAAGCACGCCTCTAATAAAAAGCTTGATTTTAATCTATTGTAATTTAAACTAACCTACAAAATTTCTTTTCGTATCTCCGCATTCAACGACATTTTGCGCTGCTAGAAACAACACACTGATATGCAATTCGATTCTATACTCCACCTTAACTTCAGACTATGTCCGCTCGTTAGCCTGTCTACGAGTCAATCAGCTTTTACAGAGCAACCTATCCGGTTGCTCTGTAACTTCGCTTTCAACATCCCAACTTTACAGTCAACCATCAGCCGTGAGGTCCAAGATTCGCCGACCATAATCCAACATATTTCACTATCCTATAAAATCAAAGGTTAATTTTGTGCCACAGACATTTGGTATTTTTGGCTACGTTTTCCATTTGTCTTTTTTGCTTTGTATAAGGGTCCCAGTTTTAAGCCTCTTGGACTACATTTTCGTATTTATACTCGTAGTCGGCAGCTCTTTTTATCTAGTATAAGTATTACCGTTTAATGAATCTATCTAAGGAAAAAACGCAAAGAAGCCAACCGTTCTATAAATTTGTTCCAGTATAATCAGAATAGTCATTGGACTACGTTTTTCTGATCTAGCATAAAAATCATTTTAAACCCTAAATTGTACGCATGGATTACAAATTCATGGCTCCGATTGTTAACTGCGCTTTATTTGGACTCCCTACCTAAATTTTTCAAAAAAGTCAACTTCAAAAAAGTCTATTCTAGACAGCAATTAGTAGTCACTCTCTTCGTTGCACTTTTTTCCTTTCTCTAATTGTCTGTTTAGCCCCTTTAACGTTTGATCGAGGTGATCATTTTATTCTATATCTAACCACGTTAGCACAAACGTTCAGTGTAATATAGTGGGTTTAAATGCGGTACCCAATTATGTCACGAAACGACATATTATTAGGCCCCATAACGCCCTCTCGTTTCCTATTTGTACTTCATTGCTTGCTGGCCGAGTCCCCAACATCGCGTTCAAGATGGAAACCTTCCTATTGAACATCCTGTGTCGGGTATAGTAGTCTATAGTGCTAAGCATAGGAGTCCGACGTGCGTGCAATTCTTGCCTGGCTTTAGCACTACGTTTAGTCTGTTTATAAGTAACATAAATAGAGCTAACCTATGAATGCCTTTCTGTTGGACGCAGTTAATGTATTATTATTATGCGCCGGACGCAAACGACTGCAGCTTCTGAACGTCGTACATCAAATCTCTCTTCCGATAAGCGTATGAAAACGACGTGACCTATTGTTGAATCATGCCTACCTTCTCTCCATCGGCTGTAAAGAGTCCTCCGTTGACAGCCATCTTACCCTGTGCTTTCTTACACTTATGACACACATACTTTTGGTCTTTTGCCAATTCCTCGAGTTCACTTGGGTCGATATTACGATCAGCCTCAGCAGCTGGTGTTTGACACTTTGCACACTTTACTGAAGTCCCGGCAGGTTCTGTCAGCTCCGTAGAGCTGTCTGCCTCAGTATCATACCCCATCAACGCAAGTTCTCCGTTGGGCTTCAGTTTGTAAAGATGGTGAAGTGCTACGGAAGAACGTGAAACTTCGTTAAATTTGCTTAGACACAAGTAAAATTGAACAATCTTTTTTGCGCCCAGTGAGAGTGCAGCATTCGATGTCGGAGCAGACGACGCTAAGATCAAAACCATTTATGGAAAGAACTGTCTAAAATAAAACTCGTGTGTCGGTTGTCAATTTAAAAAGTTTGTCGATTAATTCAGCCCTGATGTCAACCTCAGACGGCAATTGTTTTTTGCTGTTTCCACTGTGATAAACTCAGCCATCACGGAGATGGTCACTGTGAAGTTCAATCTAAGTAAGAGCTATTGCCTCGAACTTGAGGTAAACGCTCACTGTTATCGTCTGTCTAAACAAATTCCATATAGATAAATTGTCAATGACCGCGTAGTTCATGGTGTAAGCTCTGAATCAATTAAAAAGAACTGGATAAATTGATTTTTATTTTCTCAGACTTAAAAATCTCGGTATTTGTCTAAGTGCACTCTGCCGAATTGAGAGTAATCCAAGTTATCATGTGAGCAATGATTCGAATTGCTTGCGATCACTGACGTGCGAAGTCGACGCGCAGATGCCTGATGATCAATTTAATAATCTCAAAGCCCTTTGTTGTCTAACAAAAACCGCAACATTTGTAAATTCACCCCTTTTTAAGATTCGCGCGTTAAGGTTCACTTTTGCGAATCTTAGGGTGTGAACTTACCCACAAGAAAACTGAAAAGCCGCTTTAAGGTCGCGGCACCCTACGCATGAAGTATGATCAGCTCTAAAGAACTTCCTTCTGCCCCAATAATGTAGACTAAATAAAGTTCCGCGCCACGTGTATCCAAACGACTCCAGGGGGGGGGCACATCACTTATGTTTGTTCATTTACCAATTACTAACTTACCAATTACATTTCATATTACTGCAAAAATAATGAGGTGATAAGATCCATGCAATAATATGCTATTCTTAGCCCAAGTTGGTAGCACAGTTTATTTTCGGAACGGTCAAACTTTAAAAAGAGTTTCATAAGTTAAACCTAGGCAATAAACTCACATGAACGTGGTGCATGAGTAGAACTTACTATACATCAACAAAGTGATATAACTGTTACTGCAGAATAAGTACAACCGTGCTCATTAAAAAAGATAAGTTAGCATACTTTCGAATGAATTTATACGTCCCGTTCATGTTTCTTCTATGAATACCTTTCCAATTTTCCTATGTAATTCGTTTCACTTAGCTCTACGCGTTGGAAACCGCTTCCTACACGACGACATCCGTACGCAACGTTAACCACAAAGCTCAGGTTAATTCATAATTTATGTGAGCTTTGTCTTAACGATCCTGCGTAAAACATGATGAGCAATATGAATGGTACTGATACATCTGTTGCCTATTTTTTATGAATACAATATGTTAACAACCACACATGTGACCGCGGATAGATTTTGATTACCTGTTCTGCAACTGAATAGCTTGAACAACAGAGATCGAACCTTTCTGCTTGCTTCAATATTTTACAAAATCTTCATTCTTCTACTTGTTTACGGCCTATAGTTGCGCGCCATTTCGTGGAGGTGAACCTTCTCTCCATAGCATTCGCAGAGATAGGCTTCTGTGGCGAGTGGCCCTCCGTATTTGTTTTGGTTCGTTGCCTGCCGGCGAACTGATCCGAATCATCATTCTATAGCTTGCTGCTAACAGCAGCTTACTCATTCTGCTCAACACAGTTTATCGAAACAAAAATTAGAAATTGTTGATTGCCGATTGAAGTTTATCGATAATTATAGCTGTAAAATTAAGTTGCGTATGGTCTATTTGTCGATCTGCTTTCGAAATGAAGGTAACGCTCAGTACGGTGAACGGCGATGTGTATGTCCTCGAAGTTCCTGCCGACATGGAACTCGAAAATTTCAAGGTTTGTCGTCAGTGTAATTACGGTGGTGTAAGTGGCCGGTATTGCTTCAATGCTATGTAATGTAATTTTCCCTAAGAACTTTCTAGAACAGGTGGTGATGCGAATAAATTCGGTGAGCACTTATTGCACATAGGGAACTGTCATAGGGGAAACTTGCTGATGGTTGACATATTGAACTAAGAGATCGATCCAATCTTAGATACCAAAGATAGAATTAGAAATAGCAAACTTTACCTCATCTTTTTCTCTAATATAGAGGAGGCTGAGCGGTGCTTGTGTCACGTTTAGTTGTGACGTGACATAGCAGTCAGCAGCAGAGTTCACTAGGCTATTTTTGTTAAGCTGCCATGACTTTTCGAGGATAGGTTTGAAATTGTTTTTTTTTTTTTAAATATAATTGTTCTTTGTGAGGAGCATTTATAACTTCGATCCAGATTTGTTTTTGTTTCATTGTCTAATATCGGTTAATGCTATAAGAATTTAATTTTTCATTTTTCCGTATCGTCCATTATGGTGAATCTCAAATTTATTGTTTTCCAAGGATTTCAACTCTTATGTGTCAGCTAATAGTTAGAATAATCATTCAAAGATTCAAAACGTTACTTGAATTCTATTGTTAAGAACTTATTTTAACTAATTTGTACATAAAAACTTGACGGTGCATTGGATATATAATTATTATTATATATTATATAATAATTATGGATATGTATTTCTGCTAACTTTTTTTACGTTTATTTGAACCGATAAAGCAAGAATGCAAGCAAGCTAATAGCAAAGGGCTTTTCAGTACTTACAACATCGTCAGCTGCTCCGTTACGATTCTCTGCGCACTTCATTAAATGCGTTTTTACTAGACTGGAAATCGCAGCACCACACAACTGATCTCACCTACGATGTCTTACTTTTATTGCGCATTATACGAGGCTAGAGACAGACCACCTATTTTACGCCACATTACTCACGAGACCGTGTCTTTGGGAAAGCAACTATTGCAAATGTCGTTTCCAGAACTCTAATCAGGATTCTTACATAAGGTTTTAGGATTATTGTCGGTTTACAGAGCTCTCACGAACGCCGCAAGTTTTTTAAATGTCTGCTTTTTGAGAAATAAAGTACACCCATAACATTTAATAATTACAAGTGTTGTCTACCGATCGAGTATCTTTACAGCATTTATATATATGTTTTTTATATTTTTAATTTTTTATTTAAGTCGAAAGACTAAAAAAATTAACAAAGCATGTTACTCTAGGTACTACAAATAAATAAAATATGATAATTCTTGAAAGATTTATGTTTGCAATTCAGTGAGGCCTTACGCTTAAATGATACGTAAAATCAATCACAAGCATTTTGCACGCTTTTTATTCAAATTCGTTGCTACACTGTTGCTGTGAGAAATCTGTGAAATAAATTCTTCTTCTATGGATAGATTGCAGGCGGCTAAATAGAGACTTAACATTATTCTCGTATTCTTGCGATGTACACTACTACTTCGATAATTAAGAAATTCAACTTGAGTTTGAGGGGCCTTCGAGAGTACAACATGTTCTCCTTTTTGCTTCGGTGACAGTGATAACAAATGTATTTTGGGTACTTTCCAGGCACTGGCCGAATCTGAGGTCGGTATCCCGGCTAACGAAATTATCTTGCTTCACAATATGCGGCCTCTTGTAGGAGACAAGCGGCCGCTGTCGGAGCAGGGCGTTTCCGAAGGGGATATATTGCTTGTCAATAGGGGTGGCACCTCCCAAGCAGCACCCGAACCAGAGCCAATGGACTTAGGTTCCGGTAAGTTTTGTGTCGTACCATCAGCAAGCTTTTATGTTTCTCAATTTTCTTATCACCTTAGGTTCACAGAGTGGTCATCGTTAAACTGACAAGCAAACATTTCTTGGCGGACGAAATACTCAAATAGGTTAGGTATTTACTTAATGTATCTTTACTCCATTATAGGACGTGCATTTATGGGACAGATAAATTGATCCTGCAATCTTGTATATGCGCCTTTGTGGCAATGAATCAAGGCAGTTCCATTGCAAGATCCTTTATGAGTTCTGTAGAAGCTATACCGGTTTATGTTGCAAACCGTTACCTTTCGCAATACAGGTTTGCCATTGAATAAATTGAGCTATTGACTTATAAGTTTTAGAGAGGGCTATCGTACTGGTAGGCCACGTTAATTGAGTGAAAGTGTTATTTTTAAATTAAGTGAAATAATAATGACATTCAAGTGAAATATTTCATATGATTTTTTTGCAATCGGTCTGCTTCAATCTAGCGCACCTTCGAAAAGTAGGTTTCAATAGGCTAAACCTAATAGTAAACTTCGGAAATAATTTTTGTGTTTTGTGTATATTTTGTTGTAGACAACAAAATTGTTCTTTGGAAACATTTATTTTTCATCTACGGTATAGCCTAGCACTTCTTGCTTATAGTAATGCTTTGCCACTATCAGTCATCACCTGAGTCATAGTCACAGGTGCGCACTTCAAAAATATTCTTTAAAAGCAGAGGTATTAAACATTATCAACTGATGATGAATACACTAATGATAAAATATTAAAATACTTTTCTCAAGGTATTATGCTTGTAACAGTCGCCAATAAGAACCTTTTTCTTAGGTGAAACTGTGTCGTGAGGCTATTACACAATGTTTTGCTTGAGTGCTAGTCATCATCCTCATCCATGTTACGTGTTCTTGTGTCTCCCCGAAATCTGCGACGCTTCACTACCGTAGGGGGCGAATTAGTCAGTCTTGCTTCGGGGTCGTCAATCTCTTTACTAATGTTGATACCGGATTCATTATTCGACGCACTCATCTGTTTTGCCTTCTCGCCTTTGTTCGCACTAGAAGAACGTGATGAAGTGACATCGAAACCAATGTCCGGAACGTTACTGGTAGCAGTAGAATCCGCTCTAGTTTGGTTTACGTGCATGTGATGATCGAGGTCGCTGTCCTCGTTGTGGACTAAATGGCTAAGTTTGATGCGATCCCCGTCTCCGGTTTTTGGACCCACAATGCTACGTTTTTTCATGATGGCGCGTGGACTGCTTCTAGAACCAACCACGTGCTCTGGCACGATTCGACGAGGAGCGGCTGATAGCGGACTCTCATGCGTAAGAACTTTGGGTAGAGGTTTTGGTTGTCGCGCGTCTTCGTTTGATTGATCTACCTCTATTCGACGGGATCGTTTGCTGAAGTTAATAGACCCAGGCGAAAAGTGAGCACGGAGGTCACTAGAATTAAAAGACCCGCATGTATGTCTTCCTTCCGAGGTTTGTAATTGGCTGTTGTCTTTGTTGTAAGCAGTAGCTTGTTTTTGAAGAAAATTCATAGCAGCTGCTGCATTGCCACGGTCCGAGAGGTCGTTATCCGAAACCGAGTCGAGGCTGTATTTGGTCCATCGTTCCGGATGGAGTCTGCATTGATCAAAAATAATAATCAGATATTGTGCACCAAACGGCTGCTTATTGGTGTATATATATGTATATACTTCTCACCTTATTGGAAAAATTTGCTACAATTCGACAGAATCACATTTCATTGTAAAGTAAGATATTTTCTTCTATCACATTCATTTGCAACAAAGCGACGAATAATCTTTTAGTTAATTATCGCAGTGTCGTACTACCTATGATCTGGGACTTTCGACGAACGACTAGAGCATGGCAGATCTCGCGGGTGTAGAAACTGATGATCTCTGGAACTGTAGAGCTGTTGATTTGAGCTTTTGTAAAGTCTTTTTCGTAAGTCGCCGTTCTGGTTCCGCCTGTCAAGTTGGGTTCGAGAGTATGGAATTAAAAATTCACTGTTCCGTAAAGTATCTGGTTCTTCTTGTTGAGGAGAAGGCTGACCCTTCTGAAAAAAGTGATTAAAATTTCATAATTAGGGCGTACATATCAACGACATATCGCCGGGAGAAAGTACACATTGCGCACAGTATACGAAATGTGTCTTTCAAAATTGCCTAAAAAGGCTAATCAAAATTGCCTTCGTTCGATGCTTGGCTCAGTATTGAACAGTCACAGTCATGTGGCGTAACATTTGTTGTTGCTACGCGGTGTAATTATTTACCTTTGCATGAGATTTGGCCCAGTCATCGTGTTGCTTCTCGAGTAAACCAAGACCAGCGAACACCATATCCGCTTTGGACAGAAAAGTATCTGATAATCCTCGAAGACGAAATGGGCTCGATGACATCGTGCCTAACGAAAAAAAGTGCCTGGCTGTCGGTTCTTCACTCACTGTGTGGTTATCTTACGAGCACTAATTGATTAGACTATATCAGAAAAGTTTGCCACCCCTGAATCAAACATGTATATTCTGTTTAAAGGCCTGGATTCACTTAGCGTTATCGAACCTCGTACGGTTAGAGCCGCAGCTGTCGACTAACCACGGCATAAATATAATTTACAATACCAGCTGAAAGCTAGTTCAAACTGCGCCTAAAATGTTTGTTAGTGGCAATGAAATGAACTCCAATGAATATCAAATATGCGCAAAATTTTAAATATTAGTCGATAACAGGCACAGCAGCCACTATGAAATGAGCGCTTGCTCAGCAAATATTTTTATTTACATGTTTAAGCAGACGACACATGGTAATCTACGGTGGCAAGGGAAAGTAGTACCAAGAAAAATGATGAAGATGAGTGCCTTCAAATGGGTGGGAGATTTTGTGTAAAAATGTATCTTTTTAAACTAAATAAAGAGGTTTGATTCGATTCAGACGACCAGAAATTGTCACCCATCTAAAAGTTTAGTGTCTAAAGAATAAATCTCTTCGACTCATCCAAAAAGTTACCAGTAAGCTCAAATTAAGAGAAGGATCATTCTTTACGTGCGGTAAAATACGCAATGGCAATCGAACTTGCTATCGCCAGTTATAGCAATTATATTCGGGAACCGCGAGGCTGCTTTTGTAGTCCTATCGCTTTATTACCATTTTGCGGAACAAGGTTTTGTGATGTTTTTGAAAATACGTTTGCAGTCTAATAGAAGGAAACATAGATTTGTTTAATAAATGCGAACAAGTTGTAACATAAATTGAAGCATGAGCATATGCTTTTCGTATCCTTGCATTATTTCGATTTTTTTGATTAACATACATGCTCATAGTTTCTGCGCGATTTAATTGTATAGATCATATTCCAAAAACTATTTCAAGAAATTCATTTATTAAACGGTATTTCTCTTAATTAAAAAATCAGGTATAGCGCAATGTCGAAACAAACGTGTCTGAGACGAAGAAAAATCTGTTCTTGTAAATATGACCGTCGTAATTTGTGCACTCGTCCGTTCTTATCCTCAACTAGCTTTCGGATACGACACATCTAAAAGTTGTATGAAATCATTAGATATTATATCGAGACTGCTGTAATAATTACCTAGGTTTTTGTACGAGCATGTTTTTTTAAACACTTATAAGAGGATTAGTCATTTTTTTAACTAATCGTTGCTGCTTTATGTCCCTACAGTAAATGTTGCAAATCCTGCTGAGATACGTGATAGGCTTTTGGCGAATCCTCCGCTGTTGACCGCCTTACGAAACGCCAACCCATCACTTGCAGATGCTGCTATAGCTGGACTTGGTAAGTAACTTTAACATTCTTCTAAGATCATATTAGCTATGACGCGATATCGTCAACTGATAAAAGCTACGAAAAAGAAACGAAAAAAGTAATTTTTGTTGCCTCGTTGTTACGTCTAAGGGGAAATGGTGACACAATGCAGAGGAAACAGGTGACTTTGAAAAACGTATTTGTTAACAAAATCGAGTTTTATAACTGTGACCCTACTCCGAATTCAGTCTGTTATATAAACATTTGTGGCACGGGTTTTCTGTCATTTAGCCGTGTAATTTTTCTATACTGATGCTGGCCTTTAGCATCACAAAGCAAGCTGCATGTAAGAATGTACTAAAAGAAATAAGTACCAGCAAGAAAATCCTAGGTCTGTAATTGGGAAAAATCACATCAGGATATTTTGAGAATTGTCGCGTTACGGATAATGGTATTAGATAACAAATTGATAAATTAATATAAAAAGTCCACAATGCCGATTGTTCCATTTTTAGAACCATTTACTCAAATGTTAGACGAAGTAAAAAAAAAGGAAGCTGAACGAGCTCGGATGCTCTCGGCCGATCCGTTTGACCCAGAGGCGCAACAACTGATCGCGGAACATATCCGACAACAAAATATTAACTCAAACATGGAGGCTGCCATGGAATATCATCCTGAATCGTTTGGTATTGTCACGATGCTGTATATCAATTGCCGGGTGAATGGGCATCCGGTGAAGGCTTTCGTGGATTCCGGGGCACAGTCAACCATCATCAGTTCGGCTTGCGCTGAACGGTGTGGAATTATGCGACTCGTTGATCCACGCTGGGCAGGCATTGCCAAAGGCGTTGGAACTCAAAAAATCATCGGACGCATTCACCTTGTGGCGATTGAGATCGAGAAGGATTACCTCAATACGAGCTTCTCGGTTCTAGAAGATCAGACAGTAGATATGTTGCTAGGCCTCGATATGCTCAAACGTCATCAGGTTAGTCAACCATACGTCGATTCCTGTGTAATTTCTGCGAACTTGCTATAAGTGCTATTCATATAGTGCACATAAAATTATTACGTATTTCTAGTAGCGAATAAGCACTAGGAACTAATCTTATTATTCGAAACCCGTGGGGTAATCTCTAGTTCTTTTAAACTAGAGTTATTTGAAACGCTGATCTTGGTGGTAAATTAAAATGAAGCATAGCCTTTTTTGACCTCATTTTTTGTTAATAGCTGTCTAATGTCCCCAATGTTCACAGTGTGTCATTGATTTGAAGCGCGATTGTCTAGTGATTGGAACAAGCGGCACTGAGACCCGATTTCTTCCCGAGTCCGAATTGCCTACTTGTGCACGTCTTGGCATGGAACCAATGAACGAGGGTGCACAAAAAGACAACATGTCGGCAGGTGTGTTTTTTCGAAAACCTTTTCAATAGCCATCGCAGAAGTGATACGATTTGGACAGCTTGGAAGCAGTGGCCTAAATGGCAAAACGGCTGGTAGAAAATATCGTTGTTCTTTGTATTTTCGAGTAGGGTATATGTGTTAAAATAAACTGAAAACAATTTCGATCTTGTATTAAAATTATTTTAGACATCACAACAAAGGGGGCGCTACGAATAACATCATTTGATCTCTTTGAAGTGTCTTAACCACACTATTCTTTACTGTAACACACTAGGTGCTTTTGGATCATCAACATCAGACGCTTCTACTTCCCAAGCGACGAGCTCCGTCGTAACACCGCGAAAAGAGTTACTATCTGGCCACCAGGACAGTACCAACGGGGTGTTACACGACGAAAAGGTCGTAAGCGAAATCTGCGCTATGGGCTTCAAGCGCGATGACGTGATACAAGAGCTCACCGTTGCGAAAGGTGACAAAAACCGAGCAATTGGTGCGCTCTTCGCGAAGTCGTTCGTCGTTCCGAAATGAGCATGCAGCATATCATCACACGCCATAATTCACTACAGTGCTACGTTATAATACACTATAAACCTGTATATAATTCATTTAAGAGTTGAGGAAGACTATATGATGAAATGTTGCGGTGGTCGATGAGATGGTCTAATTGTGAACACTTCTGACCAAAACACTCTAAGCGAATTGGAAGAATACTATCGCTGGTAGCAACGTGCGGCTGGCGGCAGAAACAATTTGAAAAATTCCAATTCCTCCCAACGCTTAATGGCGTCCTTAATCCATCAACAAACAAATGAATGTATGTGAAACAAGAAAGCAAATATGCTCTTTTGTGTGCATTGATGGAGTGCATCGAATGCTTGAAGAATGACTGAATCGCTAGCGTTACTAAGTATTAATGATACTACATTCGCCAAGGTACGTGATATTAGCTGGTCTTGCTCACAGCTCCATGGGTGCATCTGTTGTCTCATATATATCTCAATGAGTGCTCGCGTCGTCAAAACGGACGTGATACGCCTAAAGTTAAAGATGAAATTATTTAGGTCCAAAGAACTACGGAATTGATTTTTATTGCACGTATCACGAAAAAAATAGTGGCAGCTTACCTATAATAGCATGTTCGCTATCCGCAACACTATAATTACAGATCGGCCGCTGTCTGGCACGCTCCCTGATAATGAATGAACTAGGTATAAATTTATCACTAGAGAGGTTTTATGGGGACACCAAAAGTGAGCCGTTCGAAAGTTTGAAATATTGAAGGTTGGATAAAATAGGAGTATACATAAGTACACAAAATGGTAATAAGATAGAGAGGCTGAATAAATCATGACAACATGGGTAAAAAAGACTATATACATACGGTAACATTAGTGTTTAAATGTTAATTATATACGATAAATGCGTAGAAGAAATCATGGTACCGCTAGAATGAAATCGGAAGTTAATCAACTTAGCTGATTTCATTGGTCAGTATTGCACGGTAAACATCTTATAAGATAAAGAGACAATACAAATATAATAATGCATATAGAAATGATGACAGACTTTGAAACTCGAAAGCGAAGGTGGCCAAACAAAGGTGGGTTGAAATATACATGCTCTTGCTTTGGCAGAGTTTTGGCTCCAATATCTTAGTTACTGTTTTAATCGTCAATCGTAAGCCTCTAAATTTTGTGAATTATATGTATCTAGATAAAAACTTGGTATAACATGTAAGTGGTTTTTCATGGATACGACAGAATATGATCGAACACTAGCATATGAACACAATGAATGACTGAACCAGGAGAAGAATAAGCTTGCGAGGATGAAACAGTTGATAACTAAGTGAACGTCTGTTCCATTAGATGTCGAACTAGATGAATAGAGAAAAATGACTGCGTCTGACTTTAAAAATATTGAGTTGTAGTAACCGTATTCATAAACGCGATATGAATCAGTCTATATTTTATTATATGAAGAAAGTTACATTAGTTTTGGTAGTTACAGTTGTTCTTAATTGTGTCTTAAACATGTTGTGAAATTTCGTATGGCAAGTACTTGCATTCTATTCGAATAGGTGCGGTAGTGTTGTGTTGATTACTGGAAAATCGTTTTGTGTGAATTTTCTATTTTGATCAGCAATAAATAAGGTAGGTTGCGTTATGTTATTTCATGTTAATGTAGCGTTGATATTGGGAAGGAGACAATGTACCTTGCACATATAACCCAGGAAATGATTGAAATTTGTTCATAAATGGCGAAGCGGATGTGGGCGTTATCGACACGAAGGCGTGCACTCGGGCCGTTTCAGGCACCAATAGGGCATCGAATGCGCCGCGACCTACCACGCACTAAATCGAAAGCAGCGCCTGTAAAGCGCACCAGGACTCTACTGCAATTAATTTAGCTCTTGAGAAAGCACCAGAAACTCCTACAAACCTAACCTTGAAGACCTTTAACGAATTTTCGCTCAGCGTCGTTTTTGACTTGTCTAGCTAACAAATGCAAATGGTGAAAAAAAGCGTGCACAATGTGACTTGTACTTGAAAATAGCAAATATTGTTTTGGAATAATTGAATGCACACCTTATTAGTTCTCTAGTGCTTCCCGCAGATCGTTACCTTATTTTCTCAGAACCAGAACAGTATTTTCACTTCAGTACAAATACTTTAGTAGCCGGTTGACAAGACCTTGTAATGAATTGGGCCGTATCACAATGTGTACGGCAAGTGCAACGATTGAATTAAAAATATATATTAAAATACTACACTATGTTCAGTATTCCTTTTCTAGAAAGTATAAATTTATACATTTGCAATATATCACTTTATCAATTGAGTACATATTCTTTGTAGCAGAAAGCCATTTTGTCAATGATCAAATGGGCAAGAACAATATTTGATTGCGGACTACATCAAATTGAGAATTTTGGCTTTTACAATTGTTTTTTATTCTCTGTAAAATACTGTGTTTTATAATGTATAATATTGGCACCGTGAGTGACACTCCAGCTCTATGTCGGTTGTTGAGCTCACCTCCCACTAAAGTCGTATCAAGCGCCGAGCAGGCTTTGAAGATATGGACATTTATAGTTATTCAGGTGCTTAGCGCTCTTGCCTTCTAGACGTAAGCGACGCTGTACGACCAGTTTATTGGAAAGATTAGTACAACATTTAATAAGGGGGACAAAATTCGGACCAGGTTTTCTTATAATGGCTCTCATTGGTCGTACAAATAACCGTCCTTGATGCTAATGAAGTTAAAATAGGGTACACTTAGAGGACATTTTTGTTTTTAACACGTTCATACAAGCCAATTGTAACATTTTATACGTTTGAAATATATATTTCAATTTTGTATTTATGTGATCCCTGTCATTGATTTCTTCTGCACATCAATTATTCAAAATATGATTTTGGGACTACTAGCTGAGCTCTCGTACACACATACATCGTCATTAGAAACGTTAGTCTATATAGTGCTTTTCATTTTATTCGATTTCCTATTTTTTGCGATTTAGTTTCGAAAGGAATGAATCGTAAGTCTGTCAAATTATAATAGCCAAGTGCACGGTATCTCTTTTCACAATATTTTAAACATCATCTTAAGCTACATTATTCCATAGGTTAGGATTTCATTCATAAAAATAATTTGTTTTAGCTTTTATTAGACTTTATAATCTAAAATAATTGGTAACATCATTATAGCGTCCATCTATTTGAAAACGGAACAGGTCAAAAAAATTAAGTCAAGACAAAAACTCAGATAAACAGCTGTACATTTTTTGAAAGAATGTTTTTACAGAGAAACCAGGAGGAGAATGCTGAATTGAAAGATTTCCATGAGTACATTTTGTTAATAGGCCAAGATGTAGAAACCAGTTCGCTTACTAGAATTCCTAAAATGTCCTGTCAAGGAAAAAATACTCAGCTCGAATACTACTTCGTCCAGAAAGTACATTTCAATTCAAAGAAGACCAAAGTAACTTGGCTAACCGTTGAAAAAGGCAACCTTTATATAAAATGTTCGAGATTTTACATCCGCTTCTGCTTTGAAGTATTGCTTCAGGCGACTAGTTTTCTGCGAGACACAAAATGTATCTATGTCCAGTTTAAAATCCGGACCGCATTAGGTGGCCTGAGGTTTAGCAGACAAACACGCTACTGCTACATTGTTACTGGGACAAAACTATTAGATACATAAAAGATTAGGAACGCGCTATTTGTAGGGAAGCCTGGCAAGAAAACGAGACTGCAACAAACAAGCTCTGCGGACTGGTGGAACGTGCATTTCGTGACAGCAGAAACAGACAGATGTTAAAAGGAGGTTATAAAGTTGCAGATAATGAATGTAACGTTTAAGTAGGGTAATATTAGATAAATGTAGGTGTAGTATCTGCGCTTTCGAATTAATACGGAATTTTGGTTCTACTTCGTCTGTTCGAACACTCTATGAAGCTGAACCTAAGTAGCAAGTGTTTTATAAAATCTAAAATGGTGCACTTTCTTAATATAGACCTCAGCCTGTGCGAGATAGGACCATATGCCAAAAATAAAGAGGCTGTAAAAAAACAAAATTAAGTCTTTGACCTAGATCAAGTCGATGATCAGCCCAACCGCACCGGGCCAGACAGGTTCTGGAAAAAAAACAGCTATAAGTAACCAAAAAAAACTACTTCATGCAAACCAGAGCTAATTGAAACAGTCATTGATGTTACTGCTTAGACAGACCTACTGCTATGGCTGCAGCTACGTCTCATTTAGAGTTAATAACTAGCTGTTCCAGATATATAAAATGATAATCCAGAAGCTTCCATAGTCTATATCCACGTATGCCTCACGATCTATCGGACACGATCAAAATACTAGGCTGATAAAAAGGGCATTTAGCACAAGGAAATCCCGCTATTAGTAGCGGATGAATGAATATGCAGAAATGACCCTGTGATACTGATGAGGGAGGCTCGACAAAGCAAATACCTGGGGAAATTCAACTGTGGATAAAACAGGCTGTAAGCCAAAGGCAGTGGTTGATCTTCGAGGCTGGCGCATTCTTACACTTTCAGAAAAACAGTTCTTTTATATCTTTCAAAACCATGTGTTGGTGCGTCTTCCTTAGCCCAGTACGTACTACAAAACGATATATCGCGCTTTCAACAAGTACGTTAGGCTTGGAAGCCCATGTCCGGCCTTTGATTCGCTATTGTGTTTTTTTACACGTTGGTGAAATTGGGCAGCCCAGGTGCTGCGTTAAACAGACAAAAGAAAACCTTTCCTTCGAAAATACCTGCAGCGAAGTGCAGTGGTTTAAGGACTCAACAAAGAATTTTTCTTAAAATGTGATCTTACTAATCTTAAGTATGAAAAAAATTACTAAGTGTTCGAAAAAAGCTATCTCTACTTAAATATTGGCGCTTATTTGGAAGCACTAGGCTCGTAATGCGTTAGTTTTTATGGATTGCATTTTTAGAGAGCGTCCACTAAAGCGAGGATTAAGTCGTAGAAAATATTTTTCGATTTGATCGTTTTTTCACAGTCCTGTGCTAGTTCATTCTGAATTATGCTTCTTATCATTAAAGATAGCCGAATTCTCTGATTTTCAGGGTCCGTCCGCGTATCAACGTTGGTGAAAGTACTATTCTTGAGTGCGCAGTACGGTGCTGAAAAAAATGCACAGCTTTTGAATAAAGTCGCTGGTTCTTGCTAATATTGGACAAGATGTATATAAATAAAATAAGTGTATTTAAATGTTGGCTTCTGCTACGGAAAAACAATTATTTTTTTAAGGTACTTCAAAAGTATTTAATTGTGTTACTGCCATGTCAAAGACAAGCTACGGTGCCGGGAAATGCAACTTCCCCTAGCTACATAAAATTCAAGCCCATACAGGTATTTTGACGGTCATATGCCGAACCGTTCTGCAAGAGCAGCGTGCTAGTGCATAATGATAAGACCTCGGACATTATCAGTTTTTTTAGTGTTTGTTATCGACTCTTTCAATGAATCTGTTTTGCACAATTCATTTATCATTCAAATTATGTCAATCCTGTCAATATCAATCCTGTACGTTTACCTCGTCTGCTCGTCTCTAATACGGAGTAGTGCCTGATACTGACTGAACAGTTCAAATGATTCGTAATTAATACGTTTGTCATCAGCAGCATGCTATCAATAAGACAACTAATGGAGATCGGCATTTTTGTGGCTTTCTGGAAAATTCTTTTCTAGTGTTAATTAGGTAGGTAATTTTTCTTTCTGCTTTTAAACCGAAATTGCTCATTCAGATAAATGATAATGGAAAATTATTAAAGCATCTACTTACTTTGCTGTCTATTGCCGCTATGATGAGGAAGGCGCGACTGAGCGAGTTTAGCGTAAGATGCCCTCACTTGAGCATTGTACTGCCCAGGAAGCCCATAAAGGCTTCAAAAATTACTACTCTAATAGGCTGTGTATTCTAAATATGTACAGCAGATTTGGATTTGCATAGAATACAATTCATATCATTTGCCTAACATTTTATATATATATATATATATATTACATGCCTAACAAAGGCATCACTTTGGTACAATCACTGAAATTTTTAATCTAACATCATTCATTTAACATCATCAGCTATTAAATCACCTCGTTAGCCAACATCATATTTTGAACCCCTCCTTGGAATTTCGAAGCTGAATCAACACTAATCTCGCCTATCAGGCAAAGTGTATCTGAAGAAATAAAAGATCGTATTCCAAAAGACAGCAAAGGCGTTAATCACGTTCTGTCTTAGTCGTACATAACTGTGCATTTCAGAAGGTGATGCTTATTCAAAATCCCAATGAATTTCAGGTTTGTGTCAGAAAACGATACGTATAAAAATCGTTATAGTTACGTTATAAAACTAGTATACAATGGCTGAATTCGGTTGTTTTTCATCGAGCTCGTTATGCTACATTTACGAGCGATCAATCAATAAGTCTAGATTGGCCTTTAAACGTCTATGTCGTCAAATCTGTATATGCATATATAATTCACATTTCATAAATGAGTATAGACCTATGATCTGTGGTAATTATTTCCCTATGCATTAGTGGTAGGTGGTAAAAGTTGATTGGAGCTCTGAAAGGTATTAAGACAACAATAATTTATTGTTGGAATATAATCATTTCATGTCTGTGTTTCATTAAGAAGGCTAAACACTTCTTGAAACGACCAGATGATCATTATATCGGTTCTACATGCTATGTTATAATGCGGTTTTCTATATACTTAGAGGACACATTAATGGTTTCATGTAATGAGGCTAGTTGCCCACTAACATTAAAAATAATGTGTTCCTTTGTTTTTGGATAAAACTCTGACAATGGCTAGATATGCCAATGGTTTATAATTATGGACTCCCAAAGTCACGTTAAGATGGATCTATATGTTTGGCCAAGAAAAAAGGAAAACAAATGTGAGGTTGGAAAATAAGGGAATGGCAAACAAATGTGATTAGGACAAACCATCTTCAGATATGTTTAGAGAGCCATCAAATATCTAAATTATATTAAACACTTCAAAACTAACTTAAACATATTTACAGTTGCTAGGAGCTTTACACTACAGATGAAAGAGTTAGTCAAATCGAGATTTGTAGATGAAAATTAAATATTATTTTTGGATTATTATTATTTGGATTGCCGATTTTATTAAATCGGCAAAGGCAGATTCTTGTCTAGATTCATTTACAAATCATGGTGGGAAATTCGTTAAGTTTGATTACAAATAGCGCCATTAGACTCCTCCTGGCAGATATTCTAAACCAGCTTGCGACCTAATTTCCAGCAAAAGAAAGATAGAAAATCGCTGTGTAAGGTTTTCCATTTAGCCGAAAGATTTCCCAATCGTTTGATGCGCGTTGTCGTAGTCGTACGCTATCCCTACTTCTAATGTTGCATAAAGCAGAACGGTTTCTAATTTGCGCGGGTTAACTATGGGTACCACATGCAGCTTATTGGTTTCGTTTAGGACCCGAAGTCTCGATGATGAGACTGGGTTTGTATTTCTTGGGAAAGACGCAAATCACCTGGATGAAGTTTCGGCCAGTAACGCAGATCTCCCGACCCGTTTCTGCTGTAAGAGAGTTTTCATTCAAGAAGGTCCCATTTGATTAGAGAAAATTTCATTTTGTCTAGTTGCCGGTATAAAATTAATGAATAACAACACATCAAATGTCACTAATGTATTCGAGCTAACTTACCAATGTCGAGATTGCAAGGTACTGTTATTATCTGTGTTCTTATTAAGTTTGACAGAACTGGTGACAGTAACGAATAATAATGAATGGAACCGATAAAAGCGCGTGATCCTTGAAAGCGCTGAGCTAGAAACAACCGTTTGACAACAACTACGGATTGATGACTTCAGAAAACGAAGTATGTAGTAATGCTGTGTTCATTCATATCTTGAAATTTCGAAATGTTCTCGGAAAGTGAGGCGAGCTTTGTGCAATTTTCAACATCATATCATTTGAAGATCGGGGTAAATCTGTCGAATGAGTCAGGGGTCGCTTATTAGTGGCTTATCGCGAGTAATAGACTTGTATGTTTTAACGCTACTAGCTCTATTTTGACGAGGGATTTCTGGTTTGTTTCAGGTTAGAGAAAAGAAAAAACGGTTTTAATCGTGATCGTGAATCGTAATTTTTTCGCGCGAGTAGTCGTGTCCCTTTGAGACGAATTTTACGAATCCTCAAGTAAGTACAAAGCGATTGTTAAATCCAAATAGGTCTTTTATTACGTTCTGCTCATATGGCGTTTACTTTACAACCGCGATTTACGCAAATAAAACGGTGTGTAGAATTAAAAATACAGAAAACAGTTTGTTTCTGGGACTTTGGGTTTTTCCTTGTCTTTAGCATTATAGTCAATCAGGTGTGATATTACTGCTCATTGGAGAGTACAAGGCATGAATTGTGAGCAATATCTGCTGTGATAATGAAATATCCTTTTCAAAAGTTCCTAAGGAAAAATCGTATCGAAAGAGTAATCATTGTGTTGAATTGATAATCTCGCTCTTTACACTGATATCCATCAAAATGAAGCCAATGCAGATCTAATCGATGTAGTGAGACTATCCTTACCCTTATCTACCATGCGCTTGAGTCGACGTCTCATAAAATCCGTTGTTTAAATTGTTCCGCCTTTCCACAAAATGTTTCCCACAATCGCATCACGTACGAGGCTGTTTTTATCTACCTATTAATAGTAACTTTGCAGCCAATTGCCTGCATCAACGACAGCGACAATAGCATCAACAACAGGGGATACACGTAGTCCCGCAAACCGAGCGGCCACCAACCCAGTAAGCCGGCACCTGGTTACTACGTGCCGGTTGCGCGGATCGGACGCTTCGCATAGAAGCCTCTCGCGCGTTGGCCCTTTCCCTTAGACGCCGCCCTTAGCTTACCGTTTGCCAGCTGACCCTTTACCTCTCTCTCGCGGTCGTCTGCCTCGCCAGCGAAGTAAGGGCCACCGCAGCCGCTGGTTCTCAATTGATGCTATGCCGATCGCAGCGTCGCCAGCGGATATCTTGCCGTGTCCTTGATTGTCTCCTTGTGGCTGCCTTCGCCTGTAACGTCTTGCCTGTTTGCGTCGTTGATCACGCACAGCGAGTCTCTGAGTGTGGCATTCTGCCCAAGTCAGTCCAGTTATTGAAACCAACGGTCTAAGCAGTGCTTCTCATAATTGAACAACAACACTTGCGGAGAAGCCCTCGAAAAACACTTCGAAAATGGCCGGTAACTTCAATTATTTGTCGCCGGAGCTGCAAGCTGAACTTCGCGCAACTGCTAACAAAATCGTCGCCCCTGGCAAGGGCATTCTTGCTGCTGATGAGTCGACAGGCACAATGGGTAAGCGCCTTCAGGCTATCGGCGCTGAGAACACGGAAGATCTTCGTCGCAAATACAGGTTGGTACGAATTTAGATATTATTCGTCTATATAAGACTACACGTACGAATTTATATTATTCCTCTATATAATACTACACGTTCTAGTAGTTCTAATTTATGCTGCGTTCTGCAGGAGTTCAATCAACGATTTCATTTATTGAGGGCGAGGGTCCTCAAATGGGAGAATTTCGTTGGGAATTTTTCGATAACAGGAATATTATGGCAAAAAAAATGTAATCGAAAAGGATTTTATTGGCAACAGCTGGGCCGCAGATCAGAAGGGACGGCGCAGGAACTTTATACCATAGCAACAAAGTGCCTCGAGCGTTAATAGATATCGTTGTTTGATATTGTATCGGTAACTGATTCCCCTTTTCGCAAGTTTATACGAGGTTTCATAGCTTCAATGTCGTTCGAAACTTATAATATCAGTATTTCGTTCGAAACTTGATATAATATCAGTAGTATTTCGTTCGAAACCAGTATTTCGTTCGAAACCAGTATTTCGTTCGAAACCAGTATTTCGTTCGAAACCAGTATTTCGTTCGAAACCAGTATTTCGTTCGAAACCAGTATTTCCTATTCCAAGTCACATTGCACTGTGCGATAACACGGTTACTATTTCGGATCTCCGAAGGTTACGATGTCTGTTTAAAACTAAATAAAAACTAGTGCCGAATTTCTACTACGGTTCATAACGTGCTTTGTCTCACTGTCAGTAGCCGCAATGAAAGGTTCTAGCCGGGCCGAGTACCTTCTTGGGCCGGCGGCAGCGATTTCATAGCGTGCTCGTTCAATTAATTCTGAATTGCTTGGTTATCGTTCGACGTAAATTTATGTAAGCATAAATTTGCCGATTGTCTAGTGTCAGTAACGGGGCCTTATGCTATTCTGTGATAGCTCTAAGATCATGCTAGCCATAACCATTGCGTTTAATGGACAAAAACAAGTCTCTACGTCATAGCTGTGCGTAAATCCATCGATTGCGCTGTAGGCCTGGTTGGCTAAAACGCAACTGTCCTCGCTTATCAAATTATTGCACTCGACTTCTTTACTATTGGCACATGGCGCTGCTTCTTTCCCCCTTAGCTTTTCAGAAAACTCGGTAAGAATCATATAGCGACGTAGCGATGCACCGGAGCCCATCGCCAACGGTGAACGTACTTTTTCCGCGCCCAACAGTAACATCAGTTGCAAATGGCTATCAAATGGGCAATGACCGACCATGTAGTAGCTTGTAATAAGAGAAAAGGTATCATGGTTTTACCTATTATAGTTTTACTAATAACCAAAAAAAGGTAGTGAACAGCGAATTAGAAGATTTTGTTGGTGACCTGCTTCATTGCCATTACCATCTAACATTCCTAAGGCCACCTGGACCTTCGCATCCACAGACATTTTTTTTTAACAAGCAAGAGTTAATACGAGGATACCTATAATTTATTACCGAAGTTAGATTGTGTTGATCTTCAAGCGATTTGGTAACAGCGATCGTTCACACCAGCAACAAAATAAATACCGAAATATAATAGTTGACCCGTACAACAACGTTGGGTTTGTTTCATAGCAATTTAAATGGAGGTGGAGAATAGGTACCGCCCTTGAGTATGAGTACGAGATGACGGCCTTCCAAGACTGTACATCACCATGTAGCTGTCGTTTGCATCCTTCACGCGTATTTGCAGAAGGCCAGGTGAGACTAGCTCTCTGGTCGCTATACAAATAACTAGATCGTAGATCGCAGTAGAGATCGCACGGTATACCAATAGGCTGACGGACTGCAATTTAGAAGCCTTTTTAACAAAAGGAGGCCTCTACTGTGTTTACACCGGTTACCAGTACACGGTATAGTGCAAAGGTCTAAAGACATAAGATACTGAAGGTTGTTAACAACAGCAATAACAATACCTGTACAGTAGTTGTATCAGGATTAACAGGAGCAATGATGTGTAATAGTTGTATTAGGATTAACAGGCGCAATGATGTACAAAGTTGTATCAGGATTAACAGGAGCAATGATAGTTGTATGTACACTTGGGAGATAGTTCTACTTACTTCAGTGATGTGTGTGGGTGGGGATAACATGTTGAGGAGGACTCTTGTGGGTTACTTTTTTAATTACTTTTTTAATTTTTTTGTAAATTACAGACAGCTACTGTTTACCTCGGACAAGTTGATGGACTCATGCATCTCTGGAGTGATCCTCTTCCACGAGACTCTCTATCAGAAGGCCGACGATGGAACACCCTTCGTGAAGATCCTTCAGGACCGCGGAATTATTCCTGGAATTAAGGTTTTATTTGGGTTTTTTTCATTATAAAATAAAGTCAAGAACTCAGTCGGGTCAATACATGAATGCTAAATATAATGGGAACAATTTTAAGGCCTTTTGTTGCTGGTATTTTTCATTTCGTCGTTCCGTTGCTTGTGGCTGGTATCTTTCATTTCGTCCTTTCGGTGCTCTTATAGGTTGACACTGGTGTT
Source organism: Varroa jacobsoni (assembly GCF_002532875.2). Lineage (NCBI taxonomy): Eukaryota > Metazoa > Arthropoda > Arachnida > Mesostigmata > Varroidae > Varroa > Varroa jacobsoni. The sequence continues at coordinate 257,221 of NW_019213847.1, read as the reverse complement.
GTACCGTTGATGGGCACTAACGAAGAAACCACCACTCAAGGACTTGACGACCTCAGCAAGCGCTGCGCTCAGTACTACAAAGACGGTTGCCGCTTCGCCAAATGGAGATGTGTGCTCCGCATCCGCAAAGATGCCCCCACGCCGCTCGCTATTCTCGAGAATGCCAACGTTCTCGCCAGGTACGCCACAAGTTTTGTGCAGTCAAGCTAAGATTGCTCCGTGGCTCTTCGCTGCGCAAAGGGTTAAAACCAAAATGTGTTTCCTGTAGGTATTGTACATACACTACTACATACAGCAAGAAGAAAGAGTTAGAAAGAATAGCTTTATCCTAGTGGTAGATTTACGAATCGAATAATCTTTTCCATGTGCATTTATCAGGTTAGGGCGTTTACCAATGGATCTTGTTCACGCAGGTATGCGACGGAATGCCAGAAGAACGGCATTGTGCCAATTGTCGAACCCGAGATCCTTCCCGACGGCGATCACAACCTCGTAACCTGCCAAAAGGTTACCGAGAAAGTTCTGGCTGCAGTTTACAAGGCTCTCAACGATCACAATGTCTTCCTTGAGGGCACTCTGCTCAAGCCGAATATGTGCACCCCAGGCCAGTCCTGCGCGGAGAAGAGTGGACCAATTGACATTGCCAAAGCCACCGTCACGGCTTTGCAGCGCACTGTGCCAGCTGCTGTTCCTGGCATCGTATTCCTCTCCGGCGGCCAGTCCGAAGAAGAAGCGTCGGTTAACCTTGACGCTATGAACAAACTGCAAGGGAAGAAGCCTTGGGCGTTGTCTTTCTCGTACGGCCGCGCTCTCCAGGCATCCGCCATCAAGGCATGGGGCGGAAAAGACGAAAACATCAAGGCCGGCCAGGACGAGTTCCTTAAGCGTGCGAAGGCGAACTCGGATGCTAGCCTTGGGAAATATGAAGGCGGCGTCAAGGGTGCTGCCGCTGAGGATACCCTCTTTGTCAAGAACCACCAATACTAAATCGCGTAGAGCTTGAGAATAATTATTCATGCCATAATGAACGCATACAGTAATTAAAAAAAAGCGATTTCTGCGAGATCAGAAAGAAACACGCAGGTCTTTTATGGCAACGGGAAAGCCATATGAGGAACACGCAGGTCTTTTATGGCAACGGGAAAGCCATATGAGGCACACGGTCGAGTAACCGGATTGAGATACGCGATATACGAAATAATCTTATTATATTAGAAACGCCGCGACTGCACCAAAAATCAAATATTTAAGTTTTAATAAACGATATTGCTCCATCGTGGTGGAATGACAAGCAAAATAATAAACCATTCATTATGATCTTACGGATTGATTAACACTTGTTAATTATTTTGATAAGTCTCCGGGATCCGTTGTGGTGTGGTATATAGGAATAAATAGTTATTGTATCAGTAAAAAAGTCTGTATTGACGAATTGAAGACGTGTCGAAGAATCATGGGAGTCCTTACCTAGAGAAAGACTCGTATCGATTCATTCAAACATATACGACTATAGAAAGAAATAGGGTCATGACAAAGCAACTAATAGGGTCATGACAAAGCAACTAGTCTGTTTTCGATGATAATTTTGCTGATAGCATAGTTCTAACATAGGGATACGATGTGTTGTCACGCAACACGAACATATATATGTATTCCATCAACAAGACAAAGATGAGACATCCAGTGTGGGCCGATATCAAAGATGAGACAAGACATCAATAAAGATAACGGATAAAGATAACGGGTTAAAGCAAAGCGTTTTTTCAATTCCGTAAGCTAGATTTGATTTAATGATAACAAACATGAGACAAGACATCGATAAATTTGATGATTTAATAATAGAATTTATAAACAAAAATGAGACAAGAGATTATAAACAAAAATGCGAGACATCGATAAATTTGATTTAATGATAGAATTTATAAACAAAAATGAGACAACAGATCAATAAAAATAACGATGAGACAAGACATCAATAAAGATAATGGGCTAAAGCAAAGCGTTCTTTGACTTCCATAAGCTAGATTTGATTTGGTGATAGAATTTAATAGAAACGATTAAAGGCCTAGGTTGCAATAGTAACAACAACTATTGACTTGTTGTGTGGAAGGGAGAATTATTGTGGGGAAGAACCAGCGTAGCTTCATAATAACCTAGCTTCATCCAGAAGCTAGAGAATTCCTATGCATGAAGATTTATGTGGACGTTACTTTTGAAAAATTGAAGTATATAAATGGTACCGATTTAGAAAAGACGTACTTTATCATGTGGTAGGGCTGTTTGTTAAAAATGTGCTTTTTAATTTTTTCGCTTGCTTTGTTATTTCTTTAAGACATAAGCACTGTTAAAAATGTGCTTCCTTTTATTTAATCTTGCAAAACGAAAGGACGGAACAGCCGGTCTTGGCGGCAATTTCCATGTCTATTGTTGCTATACACAGTTGGTGTGCGGTATTTATAATAATAGAGCTATAATCATACCTCTCTAATGATGGTCAATCATCCTGCTTTCAATAATAAACTTTTGATCTCACAGCGACAAAGTTTAATCAAAGCTAATAATCGTATCATAGGAACGACGTGTTGTAACATCGTCTTTTTTTTGTTTAAAAAATTTTGTTAACAAAGAATTTATTTTCAGTGAGTTCCAAGAATCTTTTTTTTTGAAACCAAAAAAAAGTTTTACTATATAACGTACGTTTTCCATTTATCCATGTATCTTAAAATTCAATTCGGTTCTATTAATCGGGGTAAATTAGATCATAACTAATTAAAGTGATGGGTGGTTGCCGACCAATAGCCGCGAAATATTTTCAACTTTCGGTCAGTTTTGAACCCATTTGCAGACCCACGGAACCGGCCTCAACGAATAAATCTTAAAACTCTACGAAGGGCATAATACTCTAATAAAAGTATGATAAATTCATAATCTTACACTGTAGAATAGGCACAGTGTATATGTATATAACGAGATACGATCGTATGTATGTGCCTAGAATTTCGGCAACGGTTCAAACATTTTTCTTGACTTCTATAGGTGTATAAACTTGGCGACAAGACGTTTAAAACAGAGTTTTTTTTTTTTTTTTTAACGCAAAATAAAGAAAAAACTAAATCTATAAAATGTAACATAAACTAAGGGGGACACGACCTTATAATCCCAATAGCACTTGATAATTGTAAACTACCCATATGTGAGAGCTGCGTAGATCACGGTCAAAGCCAGTATTTGACGAATTAGTTCTAGAAAAATATTCTGTTGTTTATATTTTAAGAAAAAAAGAACATTAGCAAACACTGCTAGAGGTTAAGACTGTATAGTCATGGCAAATTTTTCGGCTATTTTAAGTACTTTTTAAGATTCGACCATTCTTCTCGACTTAGATGAGCTCAATTGTACAAGCTACATATTTTTTATGCTGTACGCGTATGATGTAACCAACAGATTTTGCTCAACTATTTTTTGTTAGGTTAACTTCATTGATGTAAGAAGATCAAACTTTACAACAAGGAAGATGTTTCTGTCATTCAAACAGCCCACCAATGTCCCTCGGGCTCCCTAAATTGTGTTTTAATTGCACATAATATCGATATAATATTCAGCAATGAGAAATAATATAAAATCTATCATGTCTATGATTTGGGTATCGTAAAATACTACAATAAAATTTTGAATAGAATACTATCATCAATTAGAAACTTTTTGTAAGTGAGCCATTGTACTTTTATATAATATCTCGTGGATTTTTTATTTTGGTTGCGGGCTCACTTCGTCTGTATTAATGCACTTACATAAAAATAATTTCAACTTAAAAACGGACCATATTTGAATAGAAAGTTGTAGATGATCAATCTGTAAGATTAGAAGACTGTCAGAGAATAAAAACGAAGATATGAAAAGCGTATGACGGGAAAAGTCAAATTAAATGATGAAAACATGGCCAGGGTAGACCCTTCAGGGAAGTTCGAAACACATCGAAAACAAGTTGACTTATAGTGCGGAACGCTACTATCAGGACCCTCTTGCAATTATCCACATGGGACAAGTGAGTGAATTTGAAACGCGGTATCTTTCTACAAAAAGACTCCATATTTGTTCAATTTACTCGACAGCAATCTAATTATCCGAGCATAGACCACTCCGTGTTCAATACGCTTCAGAAATTGCAGAGGTTAGTGCTGTTTATAAATAATACTTCGACTGGTCGACGGCAGACGTTTTTCGAATTAGTTCCCCTCCCACCAGGAGGAAATTCAAATTAATCGAAACGCAACTTAGCATAGATTGATTACTATTTTTATTTTTCTAGCTATGTAGCAGTGTTCCGAACACATTTATCAGTTGGTTTTAGAATCTCGTTGTCCTTAAAAGCCGCTTGTGCCTTAGGTGTTAAGATGTCCCAAAAAAAATATCAAATCCTCGTTGGCTTGGCGCGCTCCCTCTCCACCAATGATCAGAATACACCAGGTTTTTCAGTACACACTACACAACATATATACAATATGCGTGCAAATGCTAAGACCATTTCCGAGCTATATACTGGGCCCGACATTTTAGTGGTTGGTTGCAAGTGCTTATAGTAAACATATTATAGACGTCAAAATTAGAAATGTAGTTTTTTCTCGGAAAAATCTCCTCTTATGACTTGAGATCATGGTCTACATCAACTCGCGTATGTACCAATACCACCCAATAGTGCTATGTGGAACCTATTTGATATTCATGTATATAGTTTTTTGCGCATTTGTGACGTGTACCAAACAGAAGTAGCCGATCGTTTATTATGTATATTTTATCTGATCAATTATGGTGGCTTTGTTTTTGATGAAAGATGGTGCTGGTTCGGAATATGTTTGCTTATAGTTAGTCTATTAAAGCAGTCTCTAAATTCGATGTTTGCCGTAATTAATTTTTTGGAAAACTGACCGTCAGTTACAACGTTATGCTGGTACCACTCTGCAATTGTGAACGAATTTGATTAAAAAAAAAATAAAGAAAAAAAAATAAGTATTCGTCGTTGCTTTATAAACTAGACATTGCACTTCTCTCGTTGGCGTCATTGTCACATAGGGGCAGGGCATAAGTGAACGTTGAATTGTTAATTATGCCGTTTCCAAGTTAGGTGGGGGTTTTTCGTTTGCAATTTTCTATTGTTTGAATAAAGACAGTGTTGTCTCTGCGGCAATCTGTTGATTTTTATGACCTTGTTACTCTTGGAATAAAAACAAGTAACGCTTATCATCATCACCATGAACAGCAAAACCTTCAGGTGGAAGACACATAATTATTTCTGATGAACATGGAAAGCAATGAACTTGTCAACACTGAAACATGATCCAGGCGTAAACGTCGCTTTTCTTATTGATTTTATTATTATTATTATTATTGCCGGTACTCAATGGCACAGAACGTTGAGTGAAACCAAAAACAAAGATAGTTCTTTATAAGCGAACTAACCTGATAATCGCCCTTATACTTCAGGTGGAGAGATTGTCGAAAGGCGGCCCCTATGGGCAAGCTTTGTAGACTTTGTGTTTGCCTTTATCGAGGGTGTGCAGATGTTCTTCAGGTAAGAAACTCCCATGCATATTTTTCACTATACATTTAATATAAATAAAAGAGGGTATCTTTTGACACCTTTTAGATAACTGTACATACGTATAAATCTTCAAAGATCCTTCAAATCTGGGAGCACGCGCTACTATACTGAGTCTGCGTTTCGCGACGTGCGTGCTTTTATTGGCTCAGTGTTTGATGTAATTCAAAATCAATGGTACAATACGTAACTGCAATAGAAAAAGAAGCTCTTTCCACGAATCATTGCACATATCGCTAGCAGATGAACCAGAGTACCTAAAGTACATGTTGTTTGTATGACTTACATATTGCAATACACCTACTGCAGCATTATCCTTAGTTCGGCAAGGTTGGCTCTGTGGGCTTCACATACGAATTAACCCATGCTAGTGCGATCAGATTAGTAAGTTGGCCGTTCGCCTTGTGTTCACTAGTAACACTATGAAATCGATCTTACTTCATCGCGCAATATGCGCATGGCCTGCGGGAAGTTCAGCCGATGTTTCTCCGTAGTTCTTAACGAAGTTGAAGAACTCCTCGGTCGACCTAAGCTCTTCACCCAGAATGCAGTCCGCAAACTTGTCCCTGAACTTCTGTCGCGTATAGGTCTTTAGCAGTCGCACCACACATGTGCGGCTCCTCTGGGGTATATCTTTATTTACTGGCTATTGTTCTTGCACGTTTCCCCTCCACAATCCACTTCTTCGATATGTTACCATCAAGTCCGGGGCTCTCCGCTCCATCCACCCTGCACTAGATGGCTTTCATGAGATCGCGTCCGTCCCACAATGTTGTCACTACATTGCAACGTCCCGATTATAATCTGGTTTCCGGTCGGGTAATACTGGCTCTGTCGAGCTTTACATTACGCCATAAGTTTCCAAAAAGTATTTGTTGTAATATCTAGTACCCATGCGAGGTGTGTAATATACAATGCTAGACTTCTATAGCAAAATGACTCCGTATACGTCTCGTTTCCTTTTATCCATAGGTCTATAAGTGGCTTCCGTGATTGCATGCTCTAACACGATCTTCTTTGACTGTCGATTTTTCAGGTCCCTTTTCGGCTTCACTGCCAGTACAAGATCGCCGCAGGGTGGTCCTACTATGGGCGGACCGCGTAGGCCTGACCGACCTGGTTATCCTAGGCGGAGGATCGCTGGCCTAGCCGCTGACGGAGGTCCCGGCGCACCACCTTGTATGCCGGGCGGATGAAGTTAAAGCGACCGACTCGTAAGAGCCATTCTGAATCATAAGCGCTAAATTCTGGCAGACAAATCTAATATTTCTAAAGTCAGCTCTGTAGTTAATATTAAGCCAAAATTTCGAATAAGGTTTTTTTTAATGATTCACTTGAATGAGAAGCAGTATGGGGTCTGCTGGGACTGTGACCGCTTGATTCGTAATGGCTAGTCGAAGTCGGAATTTTCAATGAAAGGCCGAGATGATGGAAAGGTGTAAACCCCAAAGTGGGCCGCCTTCACCTGATGTGGCCTCTACAGAAATGCTACCGTTTATACAAAAAGAAGTTTCAAATAAATAAAACGTGTTATGCCTTTCTAAAATGGATTTTCAGAGCATACGGTTAATTCTTCGTAGGTTGTTGTTTCTACATGTAAATATACCTTGAATTGAAAACTGCTGTCCTCTTTTTTTCTAAATTAGCAGACAGAAATAAAGTTCTTTGAATGAATATATACCAGTATATAGCAATAAGACGAATTGACTTAACTTTCGACATAAAACATAGATTTTATAATTCAACATAACGATAACGAAGCCCTGAATTAAAGCCGTCTTCAGTTCTATTAATTAAACCTTAAGCTCATGGCTTCAGGCATATTTTTCGTTAAAAACTGAAACAAGATTTTTTTGGCAGTAAGACAAAATGGCCACAACAAAACGGCAGTTAGGTTAGATACATTTGAACAACTAGTATATCATTTCATCGCAATGTACAATTACTTAATAATTTGTTATTCAGGGGTCGACACACTTAAGAAGCTTGCTACTCGTATTAGATATTCCATATCCTAATATTTGCAAAGAAAAGGTGAGCATCAAAACATAATGATAAAGTATGTGAAGAAAAAAATACCTTATGAACGTATACTTATTTTTGTCTAAAAAAATCGTACCCGAATTTTATTGTTTGTTGTGGAAATTAAATAGTAGTAGTCGTGGGTTCTTATAGAGTCGGATATACGCGTATGGTCAATTCCTAGCAGACGCAAACGTAGGCTGAGATTAACTTGATGAACGGAATCGGCCAAATTACAGTGGAAGGCCAATCAGTACCCTTCGACTACATCCATGCAACTGCGTTCGACGACAGCTTAAAGGAATTTCTAATTATAATTAACTTTACCAAATACGGTTTGATTCAGATTTACTTAAGTTGACCCGCTGACGGAAAAACAGAACAAAGTATATCACTAAAAAATTTATTTGATTAAACGATACTACAGAAAAAAGCTGGAGTAGAAGGTAATAGTATTGTAGATAGTTGTTTTGTGCCTTTTTTTTTTATTACTTACTAATGATAATACATTGTACAGACGATACATGTTATGTATTATAAAAGTAGAGCGTTAATCCATCGCAGTTATTTTAGCGTGACTTTACCTCTGAACAGTCTAAACTGAATGTTCTAAAGCTTTATCTTCGACAATTGGCTTGTCTGGGCGGTCTTTCGAAAGATCTGTATGTGAGTGTAGAATATAGATGAGAAAACGTTAGCAGCATTGTGAAGTCGAATTGCTTTGACCATCATCAGATCCCTGGTTATGTACAAACAACGTTTCTGTTGAAGGCGAATACCTCACTTACTACGTAAACGTCCCCAAAAGTAAAATTTTTGTATAGTTTTTAGCTGTAATCTACACTGGTACTATCTCTTAACAACTGACGGCTATAGCACGTAGAGTCGTTTGGTCCTTTACGTCTGTTGCCTGTTTTCTAGGAGCCCGTATCTACACTATATGGACACGCATAACAAACTAGCAAAGGTAGTCCGCAGCACGTAATGAAAATCATTGCTGTTAGTTTCTGTTTTAGGTCGACGTAGCGGCCTGAGTTGATATTGAGGCTGATTTTTACTTACGTTCTACTATTATGGCGTTAACGTGACTGGCTGACGTTAGAAGTAGTGCGCCATTATATGGCTTTTGGTTTATCTGATGAATTGGCCTCGCTTCGTAAGAATATCATAGTGTTTGTGAAAGTGATGCACATTTTAAGCTACTAGTTCATTACATTATTTTGCATAAAAGCCTGATCCTAATAGCGTTTCAGTTTCTCCTATATGATGGGTTTAATCTGATTTGCTAGTTCTGATCGCTCACAACCTGAGGAGGTTTATATGCTATCGATTATAATTGGGAGTGATGATGTTCTCTGGGCATTATCACATAACTATGCGATAATTGCTCTTGAATTAGGTGCCTCGTTATGATAGCTAATATAACGATCCCGTGCGCTGCTTGAGTCCTACAGGCCATCGGTTGCAGGACGGTCGACCCATCTTCTAGATTAACTCCAACTGGTCAGCTTAGAAGACCACCGCGCAACGACAGCTCTTCACGGTGCGTTACAAACCATTTGTGCAAGCGCTACCTTCAGTGTTTACCGTTGTTTCGCTCTATAAGAAATTCCTGACACCTCAATTAATACTATGAATAACACTACTGCGTGAACGTTCATCATTTAAACGTTCATCGAAGTTCTCGATGTTGAGACTAGTACGCGGAATTGGCTCCATCCATTCGCTGTCTGAAGTAAACGAGGTAACAATAGAAAAGTAATACGATAGGATCTTCACTGCGCGTGTTTGTTAACGGTAATAGTTTGAAAGTTGCTGATGTGCCGGAGAAAAACCCGGTTGTCATTTTGTCATAAGGAACTCGCTAAATATAATTAATGGTGGCTTTTAATATAGTTTTTCAAACGATTTCTCTGGCCGCAGTGTAGGTAAGTGTAACTCGAATCTATAACTTACACGAAGTCAGAACGAAGCGAGACTATGTATCGGTCCTTACGTACCAGTCGTTGGTTCTGGTATTTTCATATACCAGCCACTCATTAATAATTAGTGATTACTGCGGTTGATCCTCTCATTGCAATAGTATTGTGTGTCTGCATACTGTAATGTTCGTACATTTACGATGAATATATAATGTAATTTGCCTTATACTCAATGACCGTATGTAGCAGTCGGTACACTTGACCAAATTGCTTCCTTGTAGTAACAATGGTTCAATGAATATCCTTGCTACGTCTTTAGTGAATATGTTGTTGAACCCGCACACATGTGAACGTTGATCCCCCGTTAACATCGGACGTAATGAGCTATAATTCTAAATGTGACTGTAGCAGTAATGGGTCAGCGATAATGTATATGTAGGCGTATGTGTGCATGTGAGTACGTTTCCGTGTTGTAGGTAGACGTGTCTTTGTGTCTGTACAGTATCAAGCCGCTCTTGCTTGCCAAATTAGGAAGGTCATTTTGTTTTTGCCGCTGGGGATCGGCTGAGTTCCTAGCCTAGCTGGCCAGAATGGATACACTCTCATCCTTACAGCCATGGCCTTGCTGTTGGCCTTATGCGACAATGTGAGTTCTCTCTACTGCGCTAAAGATAGACGAATGGCAAGCGAGGTCCCTTAGGCTCTTTCTTTATTTCTCGCTTGTGCGACTTGACGAGATTTGGGTGACGCTTGCTGGGTACATGCGGCAGCATTTGCCACTGGTGGCTTCTTTTTGTACGCAGACATCGTAAGCATTCGGGATACCAACAACGGGAGGCGGAGCATCTTGCGTCGATGTTGTGGAGTTCGCGGAGCCTGTGGAGGCGTGCAATTGCGTATATCTGTCGAGCCTCTGAAAATACGTAGCAAAACAATATAGAATATGCATAATTTTCCGCTGTCTCATTGGATCTTTGCTACAGTCGTAATTACCTGGCCGTGAACAGAACTGTTGGTATAATCCAAAGAACTTGTCTCGCGTAGTGTCCGCAAGATATTTCAACCATTTTTTTTCATGATCTTATAGCTCACCCACCTGCTAACGTCTGAGTGAGCTCGTTTGAGAGGTGGGCGATCGTCAATCAACGCAGGCGGGGATTCTGTTACCTGACGAAGTACCTCAACTTCGATGCTTTTAAGCTCCAATTCGCGCTAGTAGACAGACAGTAAAATAAAATCACTATAAAATACTATCGTGCCTAATGATTATTTTCAAAGTAAGTAGCCATCACCATATGGTGTAATATTGAACCGGTATAGTTAGACGTTGTCTATGGTTGACAAGAAGCTTAACGTCCATCAGCTCACTTTGAGAAGTGCGATATTCCGGTCGCGTTGCTGAATCATCGCGTCAAGCTCGTCCTCTCGCCGCTGCATCTGATAATTTAACTGCACAATTTGATTGTTTGATGCCGTCACTTGGTTACGAAGATAATTACATCTAAAGAGAAAACAAACACGAAATGAAGGGCAGGTGCAAACGAAACGCGGAAGGAATCTCATATATATATATATATATATATATACTAGACAGTATTGACTAACAAACCGTACATGCAGCCCTTTTCATCCATATATTCTCTGCGTATATGCGCTATTTCAAACGCGAAATGGAACTCCATATTGAAGGGAAATAATGGCATATTATTCTAAAGATATCACTTGGGTGTCAACATTATGCGGCAGGGGCGGATATTGAGTCGATGAGTCAGATTGCGTGTTCGATTAGGCCTACACTGTGCCATCAAACTATGTTAGCTCTTTGTCATGTTTGAATCATATCATGTTCAGGATAACCTGGGGGAGATAATCTAGCAACTGTAACGGAGCACTCTCCGAAAAATACGATAATTTCTCTTGTTATTTCAGGGGGATAGCAGGTAGAGGACGGTACTCGATCACTCCTGGCCAAATGATCCTGGTAAAACCTGCACGTGTACTATGTAGATTCCTATAGGCACATTGACGCACAAAATGCAAGGCAAACAGGCCTAAGTTCGGCTGGACGAAACTTTTGGCGATACTTGACGCAGGTGCCAGGGTCGTCGATCTCTCCCTTTACGATTAGACCTTCTAGAGATGAAATTTTAGCAATTTTTGGCTAGTTGAAGTGAAGCCTGCTGTTGTAGGATAACAATTGTTGCTTCACAAAATTCTTTATATGTGCGCTGAAAGTACAATACGAGGATTTTGCGCTCGTCAATTGAGAAGTTTTTTGTCAAACGCTCGTTATGCATATTTGCCTCTCCAATATTCTTGAACTATTTTACCGCGTACGAACCTATAATGTCCGCATAAAATGGCCTTTAGCTAGAAACTTTTGAATGTGTGAAAACCCGATCCTTAAAAACTCATCTGTTCTATTTTTGCCTGTGTTATGTTTAAAGATCGCATGCTATGACGATATCCGACATCAGCGTTGAGGAACCAACTACTTTCCCCAACGTATTGACACAGGCTTGTCCCCACGGACAAGAAAAGTATATGCTGATTGAACACTCGGTGGGATTTAGACTTAAGGGAGAGGTTTACTTTTAATTCTTAGATTGCCGCTACACTAACATGTTTACTAGTAACCTTGCCTCAATTGTAAAATATCCATAAGTCGTCTACTTCGCTCCTACGCGTATTCAGTTGACTTTAGGTAGGCGGAAACTAAGAAAAACGTAGATTCTCTTCTACACAAATATATCTTACATTGTCCCGTAACTGGGCATATTTTCAAGTTAAGTCTGGTAAAATCTAGCAAGAGTCGTTCTTACGTAGATCTAACATTCAGTGGCAGAATGAATTTTGGCGCATCAGGGTCCCGTTAGGGAGAACGTTCCGTTCAGCAGCCTTTATCACCACTTCTTTGAGTATCGACTTCGTCGTAAACTTGATTTTAATAGAAAAAAATCAGATAATCAAACGTAATGTCTGGGACAGTTACCCGAGTGTATATCATATTTGCAATAACTCCTTTAAGTAGTCCTTAAACAATAATAGTAGAATGTAGAAATTATACCCTCGCTCTTCAATTCGTAACGTCGTTTGTTCAGGCCAATATTAGATAGGACTTTGCAAAATGACAACACTTGTACGTTCGTTTTAAGATTTAAGATCGGTTTTTTGCTAGTGTCCTTATCAGACTCCTGCTGAACAGACCTCGTTGACCAGTAATTGAGACTGGTTTCTAGTTGCCGCAGTCGCTTCTGATAGGCTTCTTCGTCAACCAGCGTCAATCCCTGTGTGATCAGAGCGAACTGTAATTCCCGAACACTTTTTTGCAAACGTTCCACTTCGCGGTGCAGGCCCCGTAGAGTCATTTTGTGATGTCCTTGAACAAACAGCAGATCGTTCTTGGCCGAATGTAGCTTTACCTATAGAAGCCAATTGAATATTTGTATGTTTATGGCGATCATTCGCAAGTCCGCTTCTCGATATTAAATTGATTTCATGCATCTAGCTTAAAATGGGCGAAAATGCTTTGGATTGATAATATACTACACAGCCTCTTTCGATCCTTCATCATGCTGTAGGAGTTAGTTTCTGTGTGTAAGATATTGGTCGGCCAAATCTGGTAAATGGTCAAATCATCTCCAACATCTCGCTAATACTTGGCGAGAATGTTCCCTTTTGCATTATCTATTCCTGTTTGAGATGTCTATAGTTTGAAAAATCTATCCGCAAATATGTCATTCCAAGCAAGGCGATCGATCGTTTATAATATGGAGGGATTGACCTGTACCACTTCTACAGATCAGATACGTATTAAGGTGTATGGCTGCCAACTGTTGGAATACCCCATCCCCCACAAAACTGTTGCCGACGAGCAAGCCAGGTTTCGGTTTCAAATGATCTGAAGCTTTTGTTTTTCGCAAAAAACGTCATATTCGCTACGTCGATAACACGCACGTGAATGACTGAACGTAGAACGTATCGGGTTTGCAAATTGGTCCTGTGTGCCCATAAACAACATTCAGTAAATAGTTAACTTCGTAGCGTCTTTGTTATGATGACATCGTTTTATTACCTAGTACGACCCGTGAGGTTCACCTAAATCATCTCTCCTAACTAATGAGATCGTGACCGACCGTTACCGACATCGACCTGCCGCTTACATACGACCCAAGCAGGCAATGAAGCTGTCCGTAGCTTAATGGAAGAATCGAATAGTTGCGATTGAATAAATGTTTCATGAAGAATGATATCATAATCTTTCGAATTATACCAATAATGAAAACAGCTGCATGCCATAATACATTTATACCGTTGCTGCAAAAATCCGCAGGGAAGATCAACTGTATAGCAATGAATTGCAATTTTAGAAAGCGCAACAAAAGTGGCAAACACTCATTCATCAGTGGGGGGGGGGGGGGGGTAAGTCCGTATTCATATTACGTTCCATTCAGATCTTCTTCTTCTGTTGCTACTGCTTATTCCTATGTAGTTCTATATAACTCTTCGATAAGTCACGTTCTTCATGTATATTATGTAAAACACTGCGTGACGTAATATGCTTTACCTGGAGAGCCACAAGAGCATCCTGCGCAGTGCTATCGCTATCTATGCTACCCATTTCATCCAATTCATCTTCAAGTAGTTCAGACGCTTGCTGAAACGTACAGGAACAATGGCGAAATTAGTCTTCCCTAATTACAGCACTGACTGTTTCGTATAATATAAGTAAGTCTTAACTTAAAACTATAAAAACTTAGTAACAGACCAGTGATCAATTGAAAGACACTTGTAGTTTACGAACCCCTTGGTTCCGTTACTACGCGTTTAGTAACGGGTAGCATAAAGTGTAAATGAATCATTTTTAAGTTGGGTTGAATCTATTGATTTCGCCGGTGTATACACATTTTCAATGACCAAGAATTTCCAAATTTGGAAACTTCCAGTGCACTTATGGGGCTCACTTTGCGCGGAAAAGTTACAACAATCCTCTAATGTTCTGAACATTCAAGTTTAATTACATTCCATTTGCAAACAAACAATTTAAAATACCAATCAAATGTCAACTAGAGGCAGGCAACTTGAATCATAGAATCAACGCAGACTCTTATGCAGGTAATAATACCACCTGTTCGATAGTACCTCTTTAGATCTGTTTAGATAGGAGACCTGGTTAACGTGCATAGACCACTTGGAATACGCTTTAGCTCTGCTGGTAAACTCCGTTCTGTTGGACGTCGTAGCCCCTAGGTTTTTTTTAGTTTGATTTATTGTGCTTTGAACAGTACGCTCACACTGATTGGCTTTGTGCTCATTGTTCTTTCTCGTCCAAATTAGCAGGGTCCTAATGCTAATAGAGTTGAGAAGCATTTAAATGCCCTATCTATCGTCGTCCTTTATTTTGCACTGAAATATCAATGCTGCGTCACAGAATAAGGGGATCTCGAGGAGCCGCCCTTTTGTCTCCCCTTTTGTTCCGAGAGACTACGGTAATAGAAGCCACACTGACGAGATCAATAAGGAACGAATTGCAGATGCTACTGCATACAAGGGCAGCCAAGCTTGATCTTGCCGAATATCATAAACATTGTCTTACTGTATCGGCATTATGTAAAATCTAGTGAATTCTTAAAGAGTACTGCATAGAGCCCCAACAAAAGCTAGCTCTCTTACATGGGTTATAAAAATACTATTCACGCAACTCTTTGTTTTCCGGAGGTAATCGTAGGCGCAGATTTTAGGTGATTTCCATGCAATGTTAGAGTAGAGAGCCGTACATCAATATACCTTGACAAGCACCAGAGGGTTTTCTTTGATTATACGAGCCTCTTCATCTTGGTCTTCGCCGGAAGATGAGTCATTATCAATCGTTGTCATTGTATGAAACCGCTCGCGGAAGATTCGTCGACCCTGTTCGCCGCCCCTTAGGTTGGGGGCACCAAGGTCACTAGCGCCACCCCCGTCCACTGGTTCTCCCTGACCAATACTATTCCCTTTCGTTTTGTTGCGGTCTGGAGGGCTCCGCGTTGGCGAGGGGCTGGTGGGTGTCAGCCGAGGCACAGGATGACTTGGACTCTCTTCTTCAGTAGACCACTGGGAGCACGTCGCCATCGGCGTCTACAACGACATTAGAAAGTGACCTTCAGATCGAAATAGATATATAGCATCGCCATATAACATGAACAAAAGAGAACTACCACTTTGAAAATCTGTTGTTCTATTTTACTCCATATAGCCTAATATGTGGAAAAACTATTCTGATATGACATTGTCTTCACACGTAACAACCGATAAGTATTCTCGTTTTCTTCATTGCATCCTTACATACATACGTACTTTCGTAAAAGGATACATCTGTGTTTCTGATTTTATGCACGGGATACTCTGAACTATCATTATTCTCCTCAAATCTTCTATATTTTGCTAATACATAAAATTACAGATAAAGCACTATGAAGGGCGCGCCCGTATCAAATGTTTTGGTTAAACATTCCAAAGTAAGAAATGTGGATTGGACTTTGGAATCCATCTCGCGTCATATACAAATGTGGTCTCGCGTTTGACTTGGTTAGATGCGTACAAAACATCCTTCGTTGTAATCAACTTACTTCGACTCGTTCGGGCCGCAAAAGTTTTACGTGAACAAAGTTAGGCCAAGCTAAGCTACTCGTTCAGGTATAGGGTCAATAGTTATACTGCGGGTTTTTCGGCCAATGTTTTTTTTCTGTGTTTTCTCTGGTCTATAGTGAATATTTTATACGTTAGTCGCTACTTTCCGTTCTGTATTTCTGTTACGAGTACCCTAATTATGCGTTTAGCTCATCAGTTTTGCCTAATGCAACCTAAGATTGGATGACGACATTGGCAAATCCAATTAAATGAAACAAACTGAGTGTTGCTTACTTCATTTTATGGAGGGAACGGTTGAGTCGATCCTGTCAGGAATAGTTCCAGGATGTGAGCTTTACAAGCCATGTGAAGCCTGCTGTACGTGATTAAATTGCAGTGGAAACTAGTTGTAGACGGTTTTCCTAGCCACTATTGTTTCAAAAGATTCTAGCTCTACGTACTTTATGCTAGCGTGGACAACGGATCTTACAGGAAATTAAATATCTTGCCACGATAGCCATATGACACTTACGATGAAGGTAAAAATATTTCAGATTGCACCCGAAAATTGGATTCTTATTCTGAATTAAAGTGAGAATCATTCGACTTTTCATTGAAACGTCAATTCGCTCGTGAGTTTTTTGAGTTTGTTGTGAGTTTGCTGACCCGTTTAGTTTGTGGGCTTTTGGCAACGGTCGTCGCTTGGTACGCTGTTGGTCTGTTTGTAGTCTTTTTGTAGTCTTCGCTGGCGTTTCTGCTACAGCCGTATTCGGTGTTGCAGTGGCAACCGCTGGTGCTGCAGCCACCAGTGCCATTGTGTTGAGGCATTTGTTGCCGTTGTTGATGTTGAGATGGCGCTGTGGAGGTTGTCGCTCGCTCTTCAATGTCCTTCTCTTCAGTCTCCGGCGGTGTGTCGTCCGGTGAGCTCTCAAAAGTCTCAATGGAGACCCGCGGGACATCGTCGTACGCCGATGACGTTGAACCACCGGTCGCAATCTTGAAGCTTCCGCCTTAAACGCCCGCTACATGAAAGAAAATCTCAGAGATATAGCTAACGGACATTATTAATAAGGCTAAAAATATATAATCCATACTTTTTTTTTTCTATATATATATATTACGCTGTTTTTTCTTCTATTTTCACAGTGGTTTTCAATTTTAGCCCCGTAAGAAGTAAATGTATGCATACTACGAAAGCAAGATAAAGGCAAACCTAGATGGCATAGAGTAAAAGATTAAGATGGTATGGAAAACCATCGGGCGCAGATTTTGTCAAGTCACACTAGCTAATATAGCAAAATGTTTCGTTATTTTGAGTTTCCGCCATGAATACGGGATGGACGATGTTTCTTGCTCAATTCACATAGAGGTATTGTTGACATTGCGTTTGGTTTCTCTCGACGTACTCCGTCACGGTTGTCTCTACAGTCGTCTGCGCAATATACGACGCTAGCTGCCCTTTCGTTAGGGCTCAAGTCAACTTTTACATGGTCGTGCATTTCTCACCTGAACAACAGGTTTGGCCCATCTTTTATTGATCGACCCGTCCTTCCCTAATGACAAATGGCCCAAAATTGAAACTTTCAACTGACTACTGGTATCCTCGAGGCCAACCGTTGGCCTGTTATCCGCAATCTTCCGGACCATTACGACTCGATACTATTACAATTTCGACGGTTGAAACATTACGCTGATGTTAGCCTAATTCAGACAATATAGTAATCAACTAGACTGAGCACTTTTTTAAGACCAGCCTTAGCTTAACTTCATCTCGCGGTTGGCTATAACTCCATCCATCCATGGCCCGGAATGGATGGCTCGTATGATGATCAACATAGTCTTGTTTTTGAGGTTCGCTATTTTCGCGTCGAAACTACTATCCGTGTCATTGGCTAGCAGACGGAATAATATGACAAACAAGCTAAACCGTATAAACATATCTATGCGTTTGTTGAGTTCTGTGAATATCTATCTGTTCCAACAGCTGCCCCTATTTAGTTTTGACTTTCCGCAGTTTGCATTCGAGAAGTGACTCGTAATGTAACCTAAATTTACTCAAAGCAGGACGTCGGAACTGCGGCAAAAATGCTATGATCAGTGAGCCTACTTTGTGCCTGAGTTGCTAGCTTAGGTATTAAACAGACGAAATGGTTAAGCGGCTTACGTTAGCACCCTGTAGCTCCAATGCCGATATGTGGAAATAATACAAATTGGTATAATGACGGCATTTCCAAGCAAAAAAAGATCAATTCGGTTAATACTGAGTGCACACACTGGGTCGTTTCATTTCCGTCTCTTCATTTCAGGATTTAGCTGGAGCATGAACTACCTTAGGAAGAGGAGTCTAAACATACTAACTGATTTAAGTGTGGTTTAAAAACCTAAAACAAGGCTGCGAGATTCAGCAGTTAGCCTACGGACGTAATTTCAAGCATATTCTAAAAAAAAAAACTTAAAAAGATAATGTTTGGCCTGTATTACAACAAGCCGAACACAGACCTATCTTAACAAACGTATAATTATTTTAGATAGAAACTGCAATCTACGGGCGTAACACGTAATAACGGGTAACACGATGTCCTGAAATAAGGCCTACTGGATGAGTAATATCATGTCAATATAGTTCTGGTCAGATGTTTAAACCTTATGTTTAATCGAACATTCGAAATAAGTCTATTTTCTGAAACGCAATGTTATATTGCAGTAGAAGCTGGCTAGCAATGCTGGCAACTTGTTAAATCTGCAATCAATATACTGAATAAACTGACAACCGCACGATTTATTACTTCAGTAAATTAGTTGTATTTGACATGTTGTGGCATGCCACTTACAGACGAAATGTTGAAACTAATATGTCTTCGCATTACCATAAATCTTATTTGTTTTTTCAATGTTTTACTATGAGTGGTGGCGCGCCATCAGAACCGCGGGCGCAGACAACATTTATATGCTAATTAAATTTCAATAGCTTAAATGATATGGGCGCGTCAAGGATATTCACGTGTATGAATACCGTTTACAGTGTCCATAGGCGTAATTATTTTTACGTTGGGCGCCGTACTACAAAGGCCTATAATTAGATTGGTTAGACCTAATAAGACAAGTAGGTACTGTTTGACCTTTCGTGCAGCAGGTGTCAATGGATCGTGCAGAGTTCTAATGTTATCACGTTTGGGCAGTAATATTGCGTCAGGCAGCTCTGGCCTGTCGAAACTAGTTCAACATGGTAAAAGGCATGTTACGTTTATACGGGTTGGTGTTTCAACTACCGGAGCAGCCAAGTTCGTTTTATATTATAAATAATAAAATGCTATATACCGGGCATGTTGGCACTCGTTTCCAAGCACTAAATTCTAATCGGTTTGCTCAACAGATCATTCCGTACCAATATTGGTACTTTTTTGGTAAACAATAATTTAATTTTAGAATGTCGTAATTGTTCTGTTGAAGACGATAGTTCTTTATTATCCGGCAATAAAATCTACAGCTCTTGGTTATCGTTAAAATAGGCGCCGTGCGCTGCTAGGCATAACCAATAAGATAACCTAGAAGTTATTCCATTGTTGCTGGATGGAAACTTGACAATTTCCACGTATGTAGACGTGATCGTATATATAGACGGTAGTCTATTCCATGCACTCTGTAGGTATTCGCTTAGGTGCTGCGGCCGTGTTGTGGGACAGAAACAATTTTATTTCACAAAAAGCACGTTGGATGACACACCCCGTTGCGTATAATAAATTGTGTTTGAAGCCATTTGATTGCCAGGTTCTAGATTTTGACTTGACCTGATGATACTCGCAAAAAGCTTACAACAAGTGATCTGAACAGGTTTTTTGCAAAATCGAGGAACGTGACCTCAATATTGAACACCCTAGATGAAGGATTTGGCTTGCCGTGAAAAATCCGTGGTAATATATCGACATAACTATCATTCATATTTAGATAACACGTAGGTACGTACCCACTATTAGTTATAGCATTGCGTTCATCCGACAATTGAAGGCAGGCTACCCGTGCACTTATCGACTGTTGTTTGTGTTTTGAAAAATAGAACTTATTTACGAATGGTAAAATGGTTCGATTTGGTCAGCCCTTATTTCAGCGACCTAGCTGCAGCTAGAACCCGCATGAGCTGGAACCGCTAAATTGTATGGTACAAGCTACGCTATCATAAGGAATTCTCTGCAGTCCTATTGCTTTTGCCATAACCGGTAATTCCTTGTTTCTTTAATGCCTAATCGCGGACAGTTGTCACCTAATTGGCGGAAGAAGATAGTGGGAGAAAAATGGGCTGTGTAGAAATGGGGTATATACCCATATAAGGTTCTGTCCTAACACACACGCACACACAGCTTCTGTCTTCTCTTCAGTACTCTCTTCCTGCAGTCATGATCGTGTCTAACGATCGTTCATAAAGCAATCTGCATTAAGCAATGTGAAATTTAAAAACACGTACATATATTGTATAGTAGAGTACTATTAAGTTAATGATAACTGCAGTTCTAAGCAGTTTTCATATACTTTTAGAGATATGTATCTTAAATCAGTCCAAGACAATCTTCTTGAAAAATCGTCGGTCCTACAATTTTGTTTAGTGTCAAAGTGTCTAAGAACCAGTGTGGATTGTAATAGTTTCGTAAAAAAAAAATGGTACTCGTTTATATATTATAGCTTGACGTTATACTAGATAAGGACTATAAAACACGATTACCGCTTACAATGCGTTGTATTTCACATCCTTCCGGAGAACTGGATCTGTACATCTGTTTGGTGTAATAGAACTATGGACGGATGTTAAGAGCATCACGCAATATGGGATAGAAAAAATGGACGTGACCCGTTTGTATCCCACTTAATAACTAACTGGCAGATAGCGTAACTTTTGTAAATGCTGTAAGTTGCAGATGACTTTTTTAAAGAAAGTGTTTATCCACCGATCTAAGATGCATTTGTATGTTGCATAATGCATGTGAAAACAATAAGTATACGTATATAAATACAAATAAGATCTGAGATAATATTAGCCCGCTGTCATGCGCTATATTGACGAGAACTGTTGTGATAGTAATTTGTATGGGGCACAACGAAAAGAAGCGCTCCGTGTTTACACTGTTCTACCAGTGCCTGCAGCCGATGAAAACGACACGTTGGGGCAAAGATCTGACTAGTCTCCTTTAAAGGCAAACGCGGTCCTCAGATGATTATGTGTTCAACAGTAATCCGACTTGGCTGTGTGATCCTATCCAAAGCCATGCTATTGACTGACCGTTATTCGTGGACCTCTTTAAATCTTTTTCTCACAGTATCTCTGTTTTTCTGTGCTCCGATCCTTTGCTCTGTTTGTCTCATTGGCCTCATTCACGCCTACCGCCATTAGCGCAAGCACAAAGCTCTAGCTTCCAGCCGTTTTTGCTACTGGTTGATCGACAGAAACTGAACAGAACTTTCGAGCGTCTGCTGTTTTCCCTACAGTGTGCGTGTCAAAATGGACTGCCTCCGCTACCGTGACGGCTCCCATTGTCGGTGGCCGTCCACCCCAACTGGACAGACTTGATCGGCATGTTTGACGCTCCATTTAGTCGTCTGGGCGGAGTAGCAGGTGGGACCGCGTCGAGCTGGCAGAAAGATTGCGCGCAACCCTGCGACGGGAATAGTATAAAGTCTATTGCCGCCGTTAGAGAGAGCTGGCTTTTTTTTTTTAGAAAAGGATGCGAATTAAGTTGTATCCTATGCACATTAAGAGCGTCCTCATGCGTAATCCACCCACGCACTCATCTCTCTTCGGCACTCTTCATCGGTCCCTACAGTTAATAAAGGTGTACCTACATATATTAGAATGATTCGTACTACGTTGCTTCATTTCTACCTTAGAGATGCTGTTATGTACAATATTTACTCTATATATACGAGGGTAGTTCATTATGCGATTAGGCGCGTGCTGGCGAGCTCGCGTTCATCGAACATTGGAAACTATAGGCCACAGATAAGATCCTCTATCGAATTCATGCTGATAATGATGCCAGACTGAGGTCATTTGATGATTAGGGTTAGATAGACATCCGAAATTTGTTGTATGTATAATTCGCATCAAAGATATCGTCAGAATGAGAATGATAAGACGTCAGCTTCTGTAGCTATGTCACGCGCTATCTGGATAAGTGGCATGCCGTCGGAGCATGCCGTATAGTAGAACAATATGTTTTAAAGAAATTTAAAAAGGTAGAGGCTTAGCTACGGTGGATAGTATCCGATCTGTTAGCAACTGGGCCTAAAATTTTATCAACTGAAGGCCTATTGTATAGTAATCCTTGAATTCGAGGAATTATTTTTTTTGTCCTATTATTATATGACGTATAGGGCATAGATAGATGTTTACCGATAGTCCTTAGGAGTTCGAGAGTCTATCGAGAACGAATCGAAGGAGTAGTAGTGAATAGCTTCGCTCCTATTATTATTGCTATTAAAACTAGATAATGAGAAAAGTGGATTATGTATGTTGTATGTCTAAATACTAAAATTTCTTGGAAAAGCGAAACAAACTAAAATAGCTAAATTCTTAAACTATTTCATTATAGACCGTAGCTCGTCAAATATTTTTACCTATTGGTGTATGTGGTTTGGAAGTCATGCCAAACAAACGGGCACACAGAGCGTGTCCCTATACACCCGTGTGTATTATTGAAATTTCTCACTGGACCTCTGCACAATCGAATGATATGCAGAGCCTTGTTAATGCTCAATTTTCTACAAAAGGTTGGGTCCTGGAACACAGTTTGGTAGGAGCAGTCCACGACCAGCCGTTGGTCGATGGCAGATTACATCGAGCCCGACGCAAACAACTGTTCCAGGGGACGAAGACGCCTCAGGTGAGACGTGGCAGGAAGAACCAAACAGGAGCAGACGCGTCCAGAAAGTAGAGTGAGTCGTTGCTCTTTGGAAGCCGCCTTAGTCAACCTGCTGTCGTCGTCAACAATTAATTACAACTAATTAATTTGTCTAAATGAATGTAAGGTACTTGTGTTTCAAAGCCGCCCACTGCTTTCACTTTGACACCGATTGACTGGCCGCAAGGGAAGCGTAACCAGAGAAAAACCTGTACAGGCAACCACACTGAGACAGGAAATGGCAATTACAATCAGGTCTAGTCTGCTCTGTGCTAGGAGACCTAGCATATAGCACGA
The DNA here is from genome assembly GCF_002532875.2 of Varroa jacobsoni. Lineage (NCBI taxonomy): Eukaryota > Metazoa > Arthropoda > Arachnida > Mesostigmata > Varroidae > Varroa > Varroa jacobsoni. Next base: position 233,888 of record NW_019213847.1, on the reverse strand, counting down.
AGCATGAGCAGAGGTTACCCTCGTTATTGTAGCGTACCACCGGCGCGTTCAGGGCATACGTATCCGTTACCATCACCTCTAACTGAAAACTACAGGGTTAATGTGTTCCACGGTGTGCGGGCTACCCTAGATTCGCTCCTGTTACTGATCGCTAGGTTGAGAGACGCTTCTTTAGTCTTAGCATCAATTCTACAATGTACCCGAGGTTTTGTTGCGTGCATGTGTGTCTCTGTGAAAGAACAATAAGGAAAAAGAGCTGAAGAAGAAAGAAAGACGGATTTCTCCTTAAAAATCCTGCCGCAAGACAAAGAGCCTTTGTATGAGCTAGGTGGCCTAAAAAACGAGATCAAACTCATGTTGCCTTTCCGGAGAGAAGCAGGAAAAGTTGGAGGAGGAACGTTCAGGTTGTATTCGTTAGGCCAAACGGTATAATCGGCAATGAAGGAACTAAGAAATTACTGAATATTCTTTAGCCGTCCATTGCCGCCGGTAAATGGTTAGCTACACTTAGATCATATATGTTGATATTGAACGCTAAACTTCTTTGCTGATCAGTTAATTATTACACCGGTACATGCTAGAGAAGCTAAAGTGAGGATGATTTCGCCTGTGTGTGGGCCAGTAATTCAACACAGATGCAAATGAACAGATAGGCAGAGAAGTAGACTAAAGGAAAACATTCCAACAATAATAACATCAAATGTTTCCTGATTTGCCACCCCAAAACTTTGCATATAGGCACACGTTAATAGATATACAGAATTGCACAGATGACCACAAGCGGATAAATGCATACAAATAAGAGTGTATACTGCCAAGCTGGAGTTCGCCGGAAGTGAAATTAATTCGCCAAGGATCAATTGGTTATGGAAGAGGACGTTGGGTCCCAGAAAAACGGTGTCATGATTCAGGCCGATAAGATTCCTGATCGTATTCGCTGTGCAAGACACGAATAGTCCTGTAACTCGACATATTTGGTTTTCGCTGGTGCAATTTATCGAATAGTTATAAGTACTCACCCAAGGGTTGCTGTCCGTTAGCGGTTGATGGCCGACTCTCGGCTTCTGTTGCTGTTTTGACCGCCCTAGGCGCGCAGCAGCACCTTTACGGATAAGCTAACGTTTAAAGCGAGGGGAACAATGGATTTGGCGCCAGTTCACCGTAGGCCGTAATAGCTTAGCCTTTCCACGAGTAAATGATACTTCACGCGGGCCTGACCGCATAGACGGCAAGATCCCGCGACGCCGAAACTGAATCCGACTAGCGACAGAGGCTTGTGACTCGTGGTGTAACAAGAGCCTCGATTACACTTACAGAGGTGTGCAGTCAAACAGAAAACGCTCTGGAATGTTACAGAACCGACGCGATGATCAGGAGCTCCGCGGGCCGTGTGTCCAAAACGCGAATTTCGTTTTTTGGTGGCTTATTTGAGGCTGCCTGGCACCACTACATTATTGTGCCTCTCATGCAAAAACTGTACGGCAACGGTATAGCCGCCAATGTCAAGAAAACTAGAACGGGAAACAGCTTTAAAGGCATAAACTGTTCGTTCACCGGCCTCCCTGCAGTTGGCAGCGTTTCTGTTTTGTTGGCGTTCTCGATAGTCGACTGGTGGCTGGCTAACAGTCGCCTTCGGTATAAATTGCGTTGCCTTATACACAAGATATTTGTGGTAGCACCTGCAAGTGGCCTTGACGCTGCGGCTTTTTTTCTACTTTAACTCTTTTTGAATTAGCTTTCTTTAGTAGTCTAAACGGTCCCTACAGACACACACTACTAATATATAGTACGCTGCTATTAAGTTGACAACATTTGAAAGTGTCCACGCGGCGTGACAGCGTCGGATGTACAATACACTCTTGGCGGCTTGCTACATGCTATTGTTCCTAGTTCTATTACGAAAACGAAAGGTTTGCTGGCCGTAGCAGAAACCAAAAACCAACCTGATGCTTCGAAAACGATGGCGAGCTGGCTTACTTCAGAGCAACCTCTTGGACGACCCTCAGCCGCCGGCGTAGGAAAGAGAAGTTGCGTATCCCTTTTCTGTCAGCCGTCGTGCAGCAGGCTTGCCTGCTGAGTTCGATGTCGGCCCTCGGTTCTCAGCCCTTTGCTCCTATCTGCGGCGCCACCCTCCCCCACATCCACTGCGGTACGTTCAAGGCTGTCTAGGCAATATCCTACTGGAAAGCCATTCTTTGTGGACCGGGTCAACGAGTCTCTCTGTGCAACGCGCGATCATCGGGAGAACGAGCTGCCAACAAGCCATTCGGGGAGTCGGTCAACCAGTCTGTCGTCTCCCGAGCTAAACCTGTGACCCCGCCAGGTGGCGTTTTGATTTGTCGTACGTGAGAACGCCAGGTAAATAGCAGGCTTTATCCTAAATGTACCAAGTAAGCGGCAGTGAGCAGTCCCTTGAGTGTATCAAGCGACATCCATAAACATCATATTCGGAGCGTTTCTGTAACATAGCAAAAGCTAAAGCCTTTTTACGCACAGTATGCGTACGCAGTAGTTGAGGCTGTGGAAAACTTGGAAAGATTGTAAGGGGATATAAGGCTTTACGTATTGTGAGAATTTCACCTCTATTTATGTTCATTGCTTTCTTGAACCATAACTGCTTTTGTATACTTAGTATGGCAGTGCTTCTTGATATATATGTATTATGTGGACTATCATTTTTAACTTAAAGGTAAGTTTTGTTTCGCCGCGAGCTACAAGCTGAAATCATATGTCTGCCTCGATCGAATTTTCGATATGAGATAAATTTTAACAAAAATGTCTTTGTCATAGCATTTTTTTGTTATACTTTCGAAATGCCAAGCATTGTTTTTGAAACCCTGATAACATATTGGGCGCCAATAAAGGTTTTTTTGAGCTTTTACTTCAAATATAACGATCTGTTAGAAATTAGGCCCAATTCAATCTCCTTTTGTTATGTTTATTTTGCCTTCGCTTTTTTCTCTGATCATCTTCAACACCATCCATGACGTTCGTATATCTATTCCTATAACGTGAGGGCAAAGAGATAAATAGTCCACTTCATGGAGTCGGGTTTAAAGGGTAAGCAGAAGACATGTTTTAGTAAAAAAAAAAATTATTATGTATAAGATAATATATCATTAGACTATTATTGAACATTATAGGCTAAATAGGGCGCATTTAATTACCGTATGTCGCATTATAATTATCATATTTCTCTTTCTTAGGTACCTTATTGCCCAATATACGTAATAAATAATTTCAAGCGAATATCTAGCTTGTATTCTGTCTTGATAAACAGAAAAGGCATAAACATAGATCGCTATTTGGGAAAACATCGAAGCTTCATCACCAATAAGAGAATTTACTTTTTTTTTTACAATCATTGATGTGACAAGCGTGGCCCAAATGTGATACCTTAGACATCCTGACCTGCTGTCGGCCCTTCATACTTATCTTAGCCAGAATTGCAAACAGTTTGTTTTACTCTAAAGTCTAATTATAAGTATGCTTTTCGTCTTTTTTCGTTCTTTGAAATCATAAGAAATGCACTTTAAATAATAATAATAATTTAAATAAGAATATTTAAAAGTTAAACCAGCCATGAGTGTATTATGATACCATACAAAAAATTCAGTCTATCTCACAACTTAAGAAATCATTTAGAAGGTATCTCAAATAGACAGTCGTTGAAAATATCTGTTGTTCAGTACCATATCGTGTTTGTTTAGGTAATCTAAAAGTAAATGTGCTTACTAATGGTAAGTTCAGTCTAATTTTTCACCAAAAAAACGTGCGTCATATAGCATAAATGTAGTCACGCCATATGGCACGACACGGCATGGGGTAACGACGAAAGGCCAAGTCAAGAATTGATGTCCGTTGTCCTACTGTTTCAAATAAACGTGCTTTCATTTGTATATTTCAGTCATATCAAGATATAATGTCACGTCTATGTTGTTTTTTTGTCTCGCACGGGCTATGACATCCCTTGGAGACTGAAACCGAATGATCCTGTTTTTATATATGCATGCATATATCTTGCATTTATCACTTGCTCTTGTCGTAAATACCGTATAAAGATAGGTAAAAGAATTTTATTTGTACGATAATCGAACACACACTGAAACGGAGCTACATTACGTAGTGGGAAAAATTCACGGGGCAATTTCGAAGAGGCATCGGTAAGAAGACGCACTCTCTATAATAAATGTATCGTTTGCCAAACTGTAACACGTCTGTCGTCTCGGATAGCCGATAGACGAATTTTGCGTGTGCTCTTCTAAAAAAAAATTTATTTTCAACACATTCAGTTCTGGAAGAGCCATTTGAGGGAACAGGTTATTTTGAACTCGCCCCATGGGCCCGACATTCGTCTAATTATAGAGGGGCATGCTTCGTAGAAGTTCTAAGCAGTTCGCTAAAGGGTAAACTGAAATGCAACATTACCTCAGCCTGCGTTTAATATATTTTTAAGGATTGTACACATGCATATGTGTACAATTCTTAAAAATGCTATTCTATAAGCGCCAATTAAGAACTCGTCAGATATACTCTAGACATCTTTTTTTATAATATAATTAGGTAAAACAACTAGATGCAATAGGTATTATAAAAGATGTCAGATCATTCATCTTCGGGAACGCGATCCATTCATGCGGTTCAATCCGTTGTAAACAAATGAAAGTAGGTCATATCAAATATGAAATGATATTATAGCCTCATGTCAGCAATGAAGTGCTCTTGTATTTATTAAATGGCTTCATAGCAACTAAAGTCAGAGTAGACAGGAAATAGGGGTTTCACGATCGGTACTTGCTTGCGCATCATGATACGTTTCTATGAGCTCGTTTCTAAAAAATCTGGTTGATCAACTTTAAAGCAATATATTTTCTGGCGTTCATTTAGAAAGTATCTATCGAATAGTGGCTATGATTGATTACTAAACTCGTTTCAGTTGATCGATCCGTCTTAAAGACACCAAACGATCTAACGTCAGAAATGCGAGGCGTTAATCAGTCTCAAGCGGGAGAGTCATGTTTGATGTAAACAAATTGGTGACCGTTTACCATGTACTCAATGTTTCAATGTCTGGTCGTTGGAGGAAGAAACTCAAGGTAAACTCTGTAATAGCTCGGAAAGTACTCTTGTTTGATAAAAGGCTGGAAAACTGTTTTTAAGGGTTTAGTTTAGCTACGTCCTTTTAGCTTTAAGCGATTCCGAATATAAAACGGAATCCAAACGCTTCGTTACGGAAAAATCAATACGACTTTCGAACTCCCGTATATCCTCCACCAGCTTCACCCTCAGATCCCTGCAGTTTAAAAGTTACAACTTACATTGTCGTAAATACTAAAATTATACCATAATGGCATAAATCATGATATCAGCTAGTACATATGTACAGTTAGGCTGATCATGGAGGATCGTGGTGACATTTTATAGTACTTGTACTCAACTTTGTATTAGTGTCAGTTTAAAACTAAGCTTAGCATAGCCGGTAAATCAGCCGATCGACTCCTATCAGTTGATGGCTTAAGGGCTTGTATCTTGCTTGAGAGCATTGTGGCAGGCTGAGAAACGAACAGTTTTTATTCCCTGCCCACGTATCAATAGGCAAACAATCTGTCTTGAGTTCCTTATACTTTGCGAATGTTACTCCTGGAAGGTCGCATCGTTTGGTGCAGTGACAAAAAAAGGGCAGGACTAAAACCGTTTCTTGGGAGTTCCTTGGGTGAGATCTTGAGAAGCAATACCTAATAAACGTTGGGAACGTTGTCTAGAGATGTGTATTGCTATTTGGCTGACTGTATCTGCTATAACGAAAAGTGCCAATGGCTGTTAGTGTAAAAAACAAAGCACGTGCGTTTTTCGGTATATATTTTTATTCATAATATCTTTTGCATTTATCGTGCTTTTGACGAGAAATCATATAGTGCCTGCATACGTCACGGTACTCCAGCAGTATGCGTTACTCCTAGTTCTGCGTGAAGCGCAAGACAGGCAAGACTATATAAACATGTAATGGCCTGTACCGAACGTTATTTACGTCAAGCGTGCTCTGTGATATGCCCTACGCTGGAATGGTTAACCTAAACTGATATTAGCCAGCTGCGGTCTCGCAAAAGACATAATAAAAGGGGCCTATCAAACCAAAACAGATCCTATTCAAATAAACCAGGTTAGGTTTTGTAGTATTTTTCGTCTCTCAGCCTGCCACAGTCCCTGTCGAGAATAGCATTTGCACTCCGTTCTCGTAATGGTGACCTCGATGAGATGGAGAGAAAAAACCGTTCAGTTGGTGAAGTAGTTTTATAAGGAACGCCGCGGCCATTCGAAGCGTCGTCGCCACGTTCAGATTTTAGCGTCCTCGTTATGCAGTTGATTATAATGAATTTGGCGCTGCTGACGCGCGCGAGCAGGCCGCCTACAGCGGTCGTAAATGCGTCGACGAATCGATCTCAGCCATGAATACGTGCATGTACCACCTAAGTAACGCGCTCAAAGTTTGAAAACTGTGAACACAACATCGGGTGTAGATAAACACATAGCTTTAAAGTCGTAAAAAATAAACGAACATTAAAAAAATATACGTAAATTCCCGTCACAGAAAATTGTTGACCACGTTTAAAATTTTTTTCATTGCTAACGCGCGCTAAGATCCAGCTTACCAAATCTAGATTTTATCGAAGAGCGGCCTAGAGTAAGAGGCTGATCTCTGTCGTTCAAATTGGGCTTAAAATAATAATTAAATAAAAATCACAAATGAAGCTTGGATCGTGCATATTTTAACAACATCTGCCATAAAGATAACCGTAATTTATTTGTTGATAAGCTTTTTTTAAACAATGATCACTTATACGTAACCGAAGCGTCTAAAGCTATTTCGCAGGCGGCGCGTTGATTCTGCTACTAATAACAACACTTCTAGCGGTTCCACGCCCTACGCCAAATCGCTGAACCTATGCGCGTTCTTGAAATGGGCATGATCTTTTGTCCTAATTTTGAAATTCATATCTCAAATGCGCAAAGTTATTATATACATGGCGCTGTACTCCGTACCGTTTTTTCATAGTCTAAGGTCAAAGCTATTGAAACATGTTTTTCTTGCCAGACTTACTCGTTGGGTCAAGCGTACCGTTCATAGTCAACGAAGCACCTTGTCGGCTCCCAGATTTGTCTTCACGTCGAGTCGCATCGCGCGATAATATAAGTTGTGCTGTAATTAGTCTCCGAGACAACAAAGTTAGTAAATAACTAGATAAGTTAATTATTACTTCGATGTAGCCATTTGATTAAATTAGTAGAATGATCGAATCAATAGGATCGATTAGAGGGCACAGAGGACTATTTACACAAGTATATATCGACTTCGCTAGAAAAATAGGAATATTTAAGTAGTAATCTTGACCATTTTTTTTCTACTGCGTTTATCAGATTCTAAAATAATTCTATGCATACATAGACATGTTCAAGTTCTATTGCACACGGTTTGTAGAAGTATGAAGATTGAAGTTATGTATGAAGTTGTTGAAGAAGTATGAAGTTACAGAAATGTTAGAAGTTAGACCGTGGAAACGTGTACACACATGTGTTCGATTGAATAGGTACTTAGATTTAAGAATGAATTAGGCAATCTGATTGTGCTATATTTATCAGAATAATATTATTCACGCTATGTAGCTTTACAAAATTTCCAAATACGTTTCTTTTTACGCTTATTATACCCCCTTTTTTTAAGACTAAGACGACCCTATTACTTCTATCGCCATTGGTTTTCGTACGTGGCAGTTTTTCCAAACAGAATCAATAGCTTCTATACGTAACGTTTCTCTCGTTGGCAGTTTTGTGTGTATATATATGGGAACGTCCTTTCTGATGGTCATGTGTGGCAATTACAGTTTCAATTCAAAGCAACATTTACATGCTTACAATAATAAACGTATATTAACTGCTCAAATACAGCACATACAAAAAATTCAAAAGAAATTACATTTTCGGGCTAAGAATAGGTTTAAGATCCGGAAATTGGAAGTACCCGAAATAAAAAAAAACTCGAAAAGGCTAACCGCCGACGTTTACCTGGACGACCCAATTACTGCTTGGTGTTCTAAAACGGCGGTTAATGTCTGTACCTAAGACCTAGGTGAAACCGATGCGCGTTGGTGGTTATAACGCTTTCGGCGTCTTATTCTATAACAGACTGGCTAGCGTCTGTTACTAAGAATAGTGTGTAAACGCATGTTTGCTAGGCCAAACGGTTCACCCAGGGGTTCAGACGCGTCCGCTCCGCGCTATAATATACACTTCAACGTTTTCTATAGTACAGGACACCAAAAATATCCTCAATTGTTCGATCGATCGATCGTTCAGCTTCAAGTGTCTTTCCACCGGAACCTGTCATCATATTTTGATAAAAATTTGAGCAGTCGCTTGATCAGCACTAACCGTCTACCTAACGGACCTACCTAACCGAAAGACCAACCACCTGTGATACGATTTACTGAAACCAAATTCATCTCTTGGTTATTTACATCTACCATTTTCGTCGTTATTTTGTTGAAAACAGCAGTTTGTTGAAACAGGTACTCTTAAATCTATTCGTGACCTGTTTGGCCACAACGCTTCGCCCAGACAACAACGTCTGTCTGTTGCAGAGCGTTGATTACTAGCTGTGTTAGAACATTAGAGTACAACCTTTAATGTACACGGATGTACGGAAAGTTCTCGATTTTTCGGCCCCAACAAAGATCGCCTAGTCCAGAAATCGTTATAGGTTGATTCACGCAGTGACGGATAGCGAACAAATACAGCCATCATTGATTTTTTAACAACGATAACGCGGTATAGTTCACGCTGTTCCTTAAACAATACCAACTGCACTGGCAGAAAGACTAAAGATCTGCCTGTTTCTCCCTTTCGTCATGGTCGCATTACTGTTGCCTTACGGACACATCTCCATGATGTATTGCATTATAGGCACCAGTACCATACTCAAACGTTACTAGGATTGCAATGTGTGAGACAGGATCTGTACTGGACGTTATATAGTACCGTATATCTAAGTATAAGTGCATATAGATATATATACACTGTTGCTGTTAATTTATCGTTAATATTGACGACCGTTATTAAAATGTCACCTGGGTCTATGGAACATTACGGGCACACGAAATCAACCGGAGCTTGAAGAACATGTTGTGTCCACTGTCTATTTGTCCGTGTTTTTCATCATTTCCTATGTAGCGTTCCACAGTGGTATCGTTGCGTCCATATAATAGCAAGAGAAATCTATCGACGCTTTTTCTATTTTATTCTTGCCGACATTGTGCGCTCCTTTATTCATTAGAACTTTGCAAACATTCAGCAACGATTTGTTTCCCTTTAATCTCCAACAAATGGCAGCCGCAAGAGATCGCCTCTCAGCAGTTGTTAACCTTCTGATACAATTCTGATATATTCAGAAATTTAAAAACGGAACCGATTGTTGCCGTGAGTATTCCCGCAAACTTTTTTGGTCAGACCGAAATGAAGCAGTGCCACCTACCCGTGTCGAGATTGTTATACGACGCATGGTGGACGGCTGAGCAGCTATTAGTGGAGCTTGCCAAAAGCGTTGTGACTTGCCAGAGGTTGAGTCAAACAGCCTGACCATGGGATGACCCACTGCAATCATTCGTCGTCATTCCGACAATCCGGTGGCGATTTCCAGCGTTCACTCGATATTTACGTAAGTTACAAGACTGTTGATACGTTAGTGTCCTTTCGCGTTCTAACCGCAGTGTCTACTTAACAATGATACGTCTTGCTATTTGTTGACAGTCAAAAACATTTGACGTTCCCATGATCGTAGAGACAAATCTCACAGGAGCGCAAGGGTGTGAATGATAAAATTCGCTTGGAAAATCGATTTGAAAGCTTCAGTCAACAAATATACTTTCTGCATGCACTTGGAAGGAGAAACAAACTGGCTGGAATACACGTGTCGTGTGTGTATTGCACGTAACATACGACTGTTGCGTTCATGATAAAGAGGAAATATTGCGCCGGGAAATTTAACCCACTTGCGACTATCTAGCAACATCTATACGTGAAACGAAGCATCCTATGAAGACTGAACGTCCCTTTTCTTCCTCACGTCATAACGTTTACTTTACAATGGCGGCCGCGTGGTTTAGGTTTAACAGCAGGACCCAAACGTGTAGAACAACCTGCACTCGCTAACAATGGGAATACAAAGTCCAGCTTGAAGGTGCATGATTCAAGAGAAGCTTAGCCAGGTTGGAAGCTCGCCTTAAAACATGGAGACCAACAACGCTGCATTTCTTAGGTAGATTTACAACAATTAATACCATACATGCTGAGATGGCCAAATCTTCCAAATTGAACTATTAGCGAATTTCGTAGCGGGCTTCGCTAAACATACGGGACACGCACTATTGGAGTTGGAGGCAGCAGCTTTAACAGTTCTTTGGAGACCGCCAAAAATCATTCGATTTCCTATGATGGGTTAGCGTGCTATTATGTTTGCAAGATGTGTGCCCAGGTCATGGCAAGCGTACGAGTCGCAAGCATGACAGCTATATTTTAACCCCGGTCTTCCCCCCCCCCCCCCCTCCCTATATTAAGATTTTCCGACAAACAACAACCGATCGTTATTACTGCACCCGTACGAATGACCTTATGCGATCAAATTGGCTTTGCTTGATGTTTATTTACACTATTTGGTCTGTAATACATAGGCACTGTCATTTAACTAGTTAATAGCCCATCTCAATATATAAACGGATCTCGGAAGAGCTGCAAGCTTCTGAAGTAAGTGCGAGTTCGATCAGGGGAAACGGCTCATACACGTGCTGCGGTGATTTTTTGATGGCACAGTTTACAGAAATTACCTTTTTCATTGGTATCATTGTCTACATAAATGACTCGATTATTCGAGCTCGGCAAGCTTATCTTCAGCTGTCAATGGCCTCTGCGACGTTGACGTATGTTCTACTGGAACGTCTACATGCACGTGCAGTCGGATAGACGACGTATGTAAAATACAGAATACAGTGCACAACCATAACCTTTCAGTAATATGCGTGTTCGATGGACGTATTTGTATCGTCTTCATGACAAGTGTCCACTAGAAGGTTCTAGAAAATGATATGAACTAACAGCTATACCACACAGGCTGGTACGTTTGCCAACGTGAACTAGCGAATTTTTTGCTCGTTTCACACAAGATTCAATAGCTCTTGTCGTAAAAACGCTCGTTCCGAACTTAGACAGAGGCAAAGGTAATTGGTAGAAGCCTTGTAGCAGGCTATAGAAATACCGTTCGAATGCTATCCGTTCCGCCTTCGAGCGAGTCATGAAAAATAACCCGGCTCGCCGACAGATTGGGTTCTAAACTCAAGACTCCTCAAACGATATACGCTTTTGCTAAAAATATGGAAATTTTTGACTACTTTGAGGGGTATGTCGACGCGACATGCGGTCATTGTTTCCATTGTCTGTTCCTATATGTTGGTTATCGCTATGTACAGGCTAAATTGCTTCGACACCCCGAAAAAGCGAATCGATCTCGGACAATACGTACAAGTTAGCTGATGTGGAACGCGTACGGCTGTACACTTGGAGACGCAGTAGAAAAATGTTCCCTAGGATAACTTCTACTTAAATCAAAATACAACAATGTACCGCAGAAAGGTGAATATCCTGCTGCTGGGACCAGAATTCTTGGACGGCATAGGCCCCACTGCATATCTCATGATAGCGTCTAACTAACCAGTATAAACGATTTTGATTGTCACGGCTGAAAGCCAATCGATATTATTTGACGATGTAGAAATAAAATCACTTCCTAATACCAGTTTTAAGCAATTTAACAGATTCAAGGAAGTGGACTTACCTTCCTAAATACAATTTTGCTGAACCTTACAGCAACTGTGGTTAGCCGCCGGCCGTGTCACCGGACGGACACTGTTGCGGGATATCTTTTTCAGCTTTTACCTGGCAGGCCGGACACAGGCGTTCGCTTGCTAACGCTTGGCAACTGATGCGATGTTAATTAAGCAAGCCTATATGAGGTTAATCTATGTTCGACGGCACACTTTTCTGCGATTTGTACTATTTTTTATTCTTCGTCTTTTTTGTTAAGTGAATGTTCGTCATTATTTGGGCCTACGATTGGGAATCATTCGTCGGCACGTGATGGGTAATTGTAGAATCTATCTCTGTTAGCTGTGGGGGTTTAACACCGGCCAAACATAGCCAGAGGCTGTCGCAGACAGGGGCCTCCGACCGAATACTACACATCCAGAAGACGTAGTTAGACGCAGCACCAATCATAGCCATTACGACAAGGCTCTTTTTGATAGTTTTCCTTGATAACGGAATCCGTATCATTGTTAAAAGATGCCACAGCGTTTCGACGCAAGCATGCCTGCGGATACCCATTACGTTTTATGTACAATGCAATCGTTTCTCGCGAGTGGTGGATAATTTCATTGGTGAAATATCCAACAACTGATCACCTGTCGATAAACCATAGTTGACTCCCTTATGTGCACACATATGAGGAAGAGACCAGGTGCCAGTTTTCGAGAACGGAAGTTTAAATGATGTGGACATCGAGCATTCACATTGGCGGGTGCCTCCATTGCGACGTACACCGACGCCGACCGCTGGATCGACGAGAAGCCGGCAAATGATTGAATCAAACATCGAATATCATGTGTCTCTATGTGGAGCCGCATTTTCTTTACGTTCGAATCTCGAAAGAGGAAAAAGGCTTGTCGGTTGGCAAGCTGAGAAGGGTAGACTACTCGAGCCTCAACTCTGAGCATTGATATCAGGCACACTATTTTGTTACGAAATCGATTAGCGCTTACGGTCTGCTTACACAGAAGTGGACCCCAGCTTAATGTAAGGATTCAGCATATACTCGGATCACTTCCTGCCCCCGGCAAATGTGAAACTTTGTTCGGAAACCAGCAGCTCATCATAGCCTATTTGCCCTTTAACCGGTGGCTGTTATAAGAGGCAAAGCATGCCGTGGCTTGAACGTCCGATAGGACACGTCCCTCGGCTTCTGTACCGCAAGGTTACGGCACAGACAAGAATGACCAGCCAGATTTAAACGTTTACTGTTCTCACGTAATCTCACTGACGGATGTTAATCTGTCGGTCAGTAAAATTAGAACGAGTGAAAAAGGAATTGAATAGCTATGAGAGATAGCCAGAATTGAAGGAGCGAAAATCGTATCCCGACTATTCGGCTTTAATTTTTCCCTTTTTTGTTTCGACCTAACTTTTTTCTGGCTTGATTTCGGCACTAGGATTGCTTGCAGTAAACTAAGATACCATTATTGCTTAGCTATTATTGTAAAATTGAGGCGTAGGTGACTCATTTCGACTCTGTATGAAAGTCTGTATCAAAACGCACCCAAACGTTGAGAAGCCTCAATGGCCTCAGAAGATCAGTTCAACAGTTAGCAGAGTTTATTTTCTACACAGTGACGGACTGCATCAGTGTGTGCAGACATTCGGCCCTTTAGTCTAAAGGTCTGACCACGAAGTATGCTGCGGTGGGATGGATGCCTAAAATTGTTTCCTAGCCAGCCCTTATACGCCTTCCGTGTGTACCATAAATAATATGCAGTAGGAGTCAAATGAAGTATTTGACGCACGTTGCGGCCATTTCGCTGCTGAAAGATCGAGATTGCGAACCCTATAACGAATGCTGACGGCAAATTGGGTTCTACGATATTCAAGAATAGGCAGTAGAAAGTGTAAGATAAGTTTCTAAAGAAGAGACGCTCAACATGCCATCACCTGATGAGCCCCTCTGAATGAGACTGCCGATAAATAGATCTCATATCCACGAGCGTGCAACATTCAACGAACTCGAGGACTGTTACACGTCGGCTGTTGTAGCTTACCTACAGGTAGCAATAGAATAACGGCGTCATGTATATTTTGACCGATTGATATTTGAATGACGCGCGGCATCTAAGGGACAAGACTCAGCGCAGATGAAATGCTCAGAATGTCGCCCCAAAAATCCATGTGGAAAATAGCTCTTCGATCCGTTCCAGGTCTACTTTTGATGTACTTCACCACGTTTAATGTAGCTTAATCCGCGTGGCGCACGTCAGCACTCGAACTCAGGAATAGGACCGTATAGAACATTAAACAGCGCTATATCAATTTGGCTATAATCTAGACGTAATTCTCAAATTAAACCTATACTCTAAGCGCAGCCTTCTGCATGCCGTTTGTGAACGCAGGCTCACTCATTACCCCACAGCCAACGCTAGACTCACAGGTATACTTAATTCACAGTTGAATAATTCTATTCTAAACCCTAGTTGAACTACAAGCTATTTTGGCTGAAAGTTGACAATTCAAAGTGATCTGTTGGTGGGCGCCTTCGTAAAATAGGTGAATCTTGGCCCACTCAGCATTCCTTGTGGAGAATAGGACAGGAAAGAAGTGGCACAAACTCTCGACCATCGTACGTATCGTTTCTATGGTACAACATGTCGGTAAAGGCGTTGCGATACGGATAGCTATGGCTAGCGTCCTTACCTTGTGTATTCGAGGACAATGGAGTTATTATCGCCTGCGCTCGTTGCCGACTAGGACTTATTCGCATTGCAATAATTTCATGTATAAATAAAATGTCTATAGGGTCATAGCTATGAAGGGGCGGAATATCTATATTCTATGACGACTAACTTCGGCCTTGGTACTTTTCTTGTGCTGTTTCGCTGAGTGTTCAACGGATCTGCCTGTTATTCAGCCAGATATTAGACGAATTCAAACAAACAGTGGTCCATACATGATGTAATGGATTTGAAAACTTTCTCTGCAAACAAACCCTACCGTTCGATTGCAGCCGGCCTATTATAGATTCTAAAATGGACCGTATGACAGAACGGCGTTAATCGCGTATCGTATATGTAACTAACAATTAACAATATTTAGTGGTACATAAACAAATTCAGCCAGATCATTTACATGACTATATCGGGTCAAGTTTAGGCTGTCGCGCCGACATCCCACAGAACGAGTGTGATACGACGATAAAGAAAGAGCAAAACAACAATGATTTAAGGTTAATCCTATTACGGTAACGTTGAACTTAGGACGAACATATGGTAATAGAATCAAGCACACGACATTCGATGGTAATAGCCCGAACATGCTGGTCTACTACTACGCAGATGCGAGTTAGCGCTGCCGTTCGGCGGCGGATTTGAAAACACACAAGTGCCGCCAACCATTGTTCTGCGACTTATATATAGCACGCATTAGAGACCATAGCCATGAAGCTCGACCACAGCCAAGCGTCTCTGAGTCGTACTAACACTGTGAGCCATCGGACTTCGAGGAACGGATGCTTTTAGTATACGTAGGACTATACAATATACTTATATACAGATCTAACAATCTACGCGCAATGGTTGCCCTTCGGCAAGTGACAAACTGTCACTGATCTAAATGGCGGCACAACATCGAACTTCCAACAAAGATTTATAGCATCTATCACCATTAAGTAGCTACCCGTTGCTTATGGATGTATTAGACAATGGCCAATGCTAGACTTATGCGTGGAATCAGTTAACATTTCAATAGTGACATGTTTAGATACTAGGCGCATTTTTGATCAAAACTGACCGCTCATCCCTGTTCATCTGTGATCAGTGTCAGCAACGCTTATAAACATGACAAGCTTTAAAACGCTCGGTGTCCACCTAGGACATATAAATGTCATTAAGCCGCGTTGCTCCCTCAATGGAGAAAAAGGCAGATACAATGATCTTAGTTTGTCAGATCCAGCCGTGCAATCGGCAAATGTAGTCTGAGTGACATTGCTGGGCCACGCTGTGTTCAGAACTGTTGGATCGAAAAAACTCCGAAAAAAAAAAACAATAAATACAAAAGGCTGTGAGGTTACAGCTATGCGTAGATTGGCCCCCAGTTTTGGGCTTCGGTGGGTTTCTCAGTTCAGCTAATGTGCATCAGTATTTTTCTGAACAGCACTAACCATGTGCACGTACGGTAATAGAAGGTTACGAGCTGCCTCAAAGGGGAGGCGCTGTACCATATGATGCCGTTTTGCGACTTTGCCTGTATCATATGTACATGTGGCGTCTGGACCTGCTAAAAGCTACAATGTGTAATGCCAACCACTGTATTAATCGAAGATGAAACGGTAGAAAGGCTCTCGTTTTGTCCTATTGAAAATTTGCCAGAACTGTGCAGGTCTATGCATTCGTTACTTAACAAAACAAAACACGATTTTCGACGTATTTTTTCCACAGTTCGATATAAGCGATGGTGACAGTAGTTGTTCGTGTGGTAGCTATGATATTTAAGCAAAAAACAAGCCAGTCGTATTCGAAGTATGTAAAGGATGAGTTCGTCCATCAGGGAAGTGCTTCAAAAACCTGATGACGCGGAGCGATGCAAACAATGCCAGAAAAAATCCGGCTAGAGCGTAAACAGATCAGCGTCTGCCGCTAGCGAGTACGGCATGTGGTGGCCTTGTTGTTCATGGCGCGGCAGGCAGAATGGTAATTTCTTAACGTTTCCCAGTTTGTTACCGCTTATGAGTTGATTTTCACGAAGCAATTGAGCATATCGTGTAAACCTATGGGACGCATACATCACCTCCAGTGACTCTTATCCAGTGAAAGGCGGTAAATCGATATAAGCCGATAATATATTTTTGGCAAGGAACGTTCGTTTTGTTGCTTCTATTTCCAGTTAAATCGACCTCGTAAAAAGCAAACACGCTTTTCTTAAAGATTCATGCTTGCCTTACCGAATTTTACCTGTATACTTTGGGAAGACACAGTCTTCGGCGTTTATGCAGTGAAATTATCATCCGACTAGACCGACACATAAACACTCTCACGACTCATCGCAAACGGAGAGGAACAAAATTTCAATTGGTTTTTTCCAGAGAGAAATTCCTTTCTCGCGGCGCCATTTATTGTTGGAAAGTATCGCAGCGCCTGCTTATGCTTTGGGCCATAGTACTCTTTGGCGGTACTCCGTTGGCGTCTGTACACTTCGTTGACAAAAAAACTCGTTTTAACACTTGTTGTTCGATCAATAGGTTTCATTATGTTGAAAACGAATGTAGCGCCTCCTTTGACAAGTTACAGCAATGCACAGGCTAATCGAAAAGCTGTCGAGCGCGCCCAAAGGGGACGAATTGCTATACATTGAGTAGAAAACTAACGGTCCTTAGATCACTTAGCTTATGTTAATGTAAAGTACGTCAAGTTAACTTTATTTCAGTATTTCTACATGATTGTGTGTGCACTTTGTGTGTATATACAGAATTTATATTTCCTGCTAGAACAAGAGGCCACCATTCGTACTTTTAATGATCTATTTTTTTCACCCTTCAGTCCTTTGTCCATGCGTTTAAACTGTATTATCTTTTCATATGGTTTCATTTCGTTCCCCCTAGTTTCCGTAAAAAAATTTGTTACCTTTTTTTGTATGTTCATTCTTGTACAATTGCCTTTTTGATGTAAGTATCGTTACCTCAAAGACAAGCAGCCACAACCTGTTGTTTTCGCTCTCCTCTTACACTCAATCCAGCATTCTTCTCTTTTGTCCATGATCTAGCCTCACACTAATTTATAGCAATGAATATACAGATTAGGAGTTGATAGGCGTTCTGCAAAAAGGTCGTTTTCCATAAACCTTACCTTCTCTCAACTGTCCGAATCTGTAGTTGGAGCTACTCAGTCGTCCAATGTCCTATTGTAGATTAAACAAGTACAGATCCTGATAGGCGCCCATACGAAGGGAAGGAAGCGTCAGCTGTGCCCCATACGTGAGCAAGTCTAAGCAGACAATGTCATTCAGTGTAGCAGCAACGATATTGGTTTTCCCTTAGCAAACATTGTATCACAGTCGTTTGCCAAGCGCTACTAGCGATTGTGCCAGTACCCCTATCCCCCCCCCCACACGCAGGCAAACAATGTGCACACCCGCATACATCGTGATGCGCAAACTAAACTGACTCGCGCAGTGATAGAGGCCATTCAGATAGACAAATGGATCTAATAATGAATGATTATCTCGTTCGGAAACCTTGCCGCTGTCCCTGCAGTGCCCCCAGCGACCGCTGTCACGCCGGACTACCGATACCGTTCCCACTGTTTCTACAGTGGAGTGCTTAATGGTTGTTTACGCTTTATATCAGAGGCATCGTGAGCATCCGAGAAAGTAGTAGCGAGGCATATCGTACTTTCGTCATCACTGAGCCATCATCACACTGTTTACTTACAACAACATCTTTATGTTCGACGCCAATTCATAAGCGTCAACAGATATTTGCTTATACTGCCGCATGCTTATGTACCTCTCATCGAACACTATATTTGGTAATATGCACAGCGTATATGTCATAAAGGAAGGCATTCTATTGAAAAGAATACTAACAAGTAAAGGAAAATAGCAAGGGCAGATGATGCATGCAAACGAAGGAACATACTTTCTGCCTGTTGACGTTGGTCGCATTCCATCTCTCGAGTTTGAGCGACGGATGGGGGTGCTTCTTAGCGATCACGTCTGACGTCCTCTGATGTCATCGCAAAAAAGCTTACAGCAGAATTTTAACGACCTAGTCCTCTCCCATAAACGTCTATCGTCATGAATTATTCTGGTTCATTCGGTGATGCATTAATCAGATCTGCTTGGAACCCGATGGCTAATTTTTTGTACATGAACAAGATATATTCTGGACGATTTATGCGCGAAATTATAGTAGCGCGCGTGCTCGTTATTTCCACGCGTGTTACTCGAATATACGCTACCTCAATTCGGCACGATGCACGTATACGAAGTTTGCCTGAAATCAATCCTCAAGGTATTCCTAACTTAATATTACTAATGCAAGTTGCACTTCCAGTATACCGAATACATGCACATAGATACATGCTCCACGCAGTAGTCTTTGGCTAAATGTACGCAGTATTTGTTTTAACTAGTAGGACAGAAAGCAGTCTTGCCGATCATCACGATTTCAATGGAGAGTATTACCGTAAATCTGCCGAAGTGCAAATTACACGTTTTTTTTTTTGGTAAACAAAAAAAAACGCAGGGCCAACCAGTGTCTGATTGCAGTTAATCGGAATCATATTGTCGCTCTTGCTTTCATTCACGAGTAGCACGTTTGTCTCCATCTAGAAATTGTATGGTCTTGTCTTGTGGTAACTGACTGTAACGCATTGAGCCATGTTCTTCTGTCTGCCATGTTCTGTCAATGAACGAAAAAGAAACTGTGTGACAGGAATCCCATTGCTCACTAATGGTTCGAGAGTATTCGCCTCGGCTAAACGTTTTCCGTAGTCGGTACTATATATCTGCTGACTGAAGCACATCATTTGGTTTCAGGTTTTTGCCGTATGAGGGCGACGAACGCTAAGCGGAAGCGGCTGAAATGAGAATGGATCAATTAGGCAAAGAAAACAAAACTTATATTGTATATAGTTGTTGTCGTATAAGAGTTGCCTCAGCGCAAAGGCTTACGACAAATGGCCTTACTGAAAGCTGTACCAGGTTGAACATTTTCTTGGCCAACATTCGCTGCTAATCTAACCAAGTATCAGTAAGTGATCGGCCAACGTCAATAATAGGTGACTAAAATAGCTGTTAAATTAAATGGAACGCTTAGAATAATTTCGAAACACAGGTACACAACGCATATGTGTCTATGCGGCACATGCAGTCTGTGTGCGCGACTTTTCGAAGTATTCGACTTCTCTTCCAATCTACCAGTGACACTTAGAGACCGATAGAAGTTGACATTTTTAAAATCATAGAAATAACTAAGGCTGCGGATTATTGGACTGGCCGAAACTCGCCGACGACCAACAGTCTTTGAGTGCTAACTGTTGCCGATTGGCCTAAATACTTTGCCAAATTTACATTGTAACATGGCTCAAATATCCTTTAAAAAAGATCATATTTTTCAGTGGCGCTACAAACTCTCTGTTAAGTGCACTGCATAATAGTAAACAAACAATCGCCTAGGAAACGAGAGGCCCTATGAAAAACGTTTATTGCTGATAAACAAATGTAATTCATTGAGAAATGTTTATCGACCATTCGCATCACGATAGATGGTTAACTAGTGACTGCCACCGAAAACACCGACAATCTGTTATAGTTTATTTCGTACTGTCCTTCGATGTTCGGTGGCCATATGCAAACCATAGCCGCGCCAATGAAAGACTAAGTAGATGTCACTCAACTACTACACCTGCTTTGGCCGTTGTCGTCATCGTCGGTGGCGTCAAATCTCAGACGATAGCCCGCGTCCCTCATTGTTTTGTCCCTCATTGAGTCGGATCGTTCAGTCTGTATGTAGTTAGTGTATTTCTGTGTGTGCGTCTTGCGTATATGATCGATCCACTGATTTGTCTCTATCTGTACGTTGTCGATGTTCTTCGTTTCTTCCTAGCGACTGGTGGCAGTCTGGTCGGCCCCTACGAACATCCAGCAGTCAGAAACTTGGTCGCTTCCCACTCGCTTGGCCACTTTCACTGGGGCTATTTGATTACTACCGCCATTATCATTGGTTCTGTTCAACCAACGGCAGAGCTCACTTGGACTGCTACAGAATAGAGCGATAAAAGTGAAATGGCCGGTACGCGTATAACAAACAGCATTACGTGATGACATTGCTTCTCTGACGACTGGCAGTGCTAAAATTACATAACAACGTAAAGTCGAGTTTAATAATATAACACTTTGTTAACGAAGACCGTAAAGGCAATGTGGTAGCTTACAATTCTATTTTTTGATCAAATTCGTATTCAGCGCGCCAGTAAGGCCCATGTTGGCGGGGAATATGGTACTCAAATAAATCCCAACGATGTTACGAATATCTCGCGGGCAATGTCACTGTAATCTTTACTATGACGGAGATGCATCCGCGTCGTGCTTTGTCTTCCCTTTCCTTTGCGGGGTTGTTCCAGCGATGTACGACGGTTCATGCCACTAACAGACATCTACCGCGGAAACAGCGTGACAGCCTACACACGATCGTACAAAGCATCATTTCGCGATTGCCAGAGATATAAAAACAGCACCGATTGAAAATTGTAGACTTTGAATTGTGCGACATCGTCCGTGCTATTGCACGTAGCCAGCAGGCAACAGTAGGCCGTTTGATTTCAGTGCATCCACTAGAAAAAGTAAAGCAACAGAAAATCTCTCTTCACTGCCGAAGTGATTTCTACGAAGTTTTTCATTGAAAATTTACGCTTATGGACCACTGAGCGTATCAGACGTCGGAAGTAAATCATGTACAAACACTAGAGGCCAATAATTTTGCTAGATAATAATAATAATAATAATTGAACTATCTGTGCATCTAAATCGCTAGTGAAAACCTAGTTACTACCGTCGATATCAAAATGGTCTACGGCAGTAAACGATCTCCATTGTCTGCAATGGCACTCGTAATAGCTGCCTCGATGTTCTGTGGAATACAGTCGATCGATTATACTCACGACCAGCTCCAGTATCAAAGTCTGTCAACGAAGAGTGGAGCGTACAACTTTGGCTACGATACGGGACTGTTCGGAGCTCACTCGTTCCATCAGCAGTGGCGAGATGAAGATGGTGAGGTGCGTGGAAGATTCGGTTACACCGACCCTAACGGAGACCTGCGTATCACACACTACAGGGCTGGCAGAGATGGATACAGGATTTTGCAGGTGAACATGAACGTGAATATACTCCAAAATATACAATAGATCCACAAAGATTTCGCTAGCTGCGTACTACAAAACCATATTAGTCCCACTGTGAATCGGGTTATTGGGAAGCTGAGTAGGGTCCGTAAGACGGGAGGGCTTTTTTAAACGGTATCAATGATAAAACCATGTTATAGACGATCCTAAGCGATTAAGCTAAATTTACGTGACAATTTTTCTAGTTAACATTGCTCGAAATTTCCCTGCGCCTTAGGATAGAGGGAAACGTGTAAAGTATTGGAATTTTCTTAAAGCTGTTTTAATAATGTAACATAAGAAACAGTGACAAATTAATTTATTGTTCGAAACGTTCTAGTCAACAGACATAACGAAAACATTGCAACTAGTTAACATAAGCCGAATTTACTAAATCTAACAAGGCCCAATTAAGGGCGATTTGCCTACCGAATGATCTGGCAACTGGGCTAGCCATACGTTCCCTGTCAGTTTTAAGAAGAAACATTCGTAGTTACGGATGTAATGCACTTCTGTCATAAACTAAGTGAACGTTACCTTACTCACGTAAGACATAGCACATCACCATGGTAGCAGCGAATAAGTTTTTGAAGCACCCTAGAAAACTAGGTCTCTACACGTGTGTGGACCTACGGACTGTGTCGTGCCTACATTGTTGTTGAAAACTGGCCTTGTACTTGTTTTTTTCTTCGCAGTTGAGAAACGGGATCCGAAGGTTTAAAATGATCCCTAGCATAAGGACAGGTTTATTCCAAGTACCAATCAAAACTTGAAACCTTCAATTTTTTATGTAACTCAAGGCCTAGCCCATTAAAATAGAAAGTCAATATCTTCGGTTAAGAATCATCTAACCGTGAGTGAATTCTGTAACCGAACAGCTGCCTTTATGACTTCTTAAGTTATTGTTTTTCTGTTGGGGAATAGTTAATGTAGGGCCGGAAGGTCTACTCCTGAACGTGCGCTAGAGCCTATCCATATACTTAAACTGATTGTTATTGAAATTTTGGAAATAACTGTAATGTTTCCCGTCAAGATTTACTCTCGTTCTAAATTACATCTTCATATTCCCGAATAACCTTTAGCTTGTGCTACTTCATTTGACAGATGTGACTGAATTATATCGTTGGACGATTTATCAAAAAGAACTTTCCTGTATCGTGAGATAACTAAGAACTACTTTTTCCCTCGTAGATTCATCTCCTTAAAGGGTATGGATCTATAAAGAACTCTTCGATTTTGCATTACACGAATGATTTATCATTGTAGAGAACGCCATAGGTGACATCAACTTATGGGCGTTCCTATCTACACTATTTACCAGCATAATAAAAAAAAATAAGCGGAGAAAACCGAAAACACAGAGTTGGCCTAGGCAGTTGTGTGTTGAGCTCGACAGCATTAACAAGCTCTATTCTATTAAGTGAATCGTTGAAATTGTACAATAACAACAATAATTTCAATTGATCTGTGTTTGAAACAATCGGGAACACTGAATCTCCGACTCAAGAGCTATTCTGTTTATAAAGTGAAAGATGCGGCTCTCCGCTCTGAGCCGTCGCGAGGTGCTCGCGTGCGGGCACGCGATTGTCCTACATCATTGTACATCCTGCTATCGCGCCTTTACACTCGATGGTTAAAACCAGCCAGAGGAAGCATCGAAGCAAAGTGTGGCATTCAAACGTATCCGGGCCCAATTTATTGCGACTTCAATTCGCGTTCTCTATTTCGATCATGTTTTACGTACATCTATGTTTGTTTCCTTTTCGGCATAGGATCATCTTTAAGGAACAGCTGAGAGCGCTTACTTCATTATGGCCGAATTTTAATCAACGGCAATACTACATTTAGTGGTTCAGAAAATGTTCGGCTGATCGTTACCAAGACAAAGAACATATCTGACATCTGAACATCGAAAGATGGAATACTGAAGTTGAATGCTGTTTGCCCCTGACGTCAACGTGCAATCAACGGATCCCGACGACGACCACCACCTTCGGCGCCGCCGCCTTGGAATGGGTGTTTGAGACCTTTTTAGATATAGGCTGACTCTTTACGTGTGTTTGTTGTGTATGGTGACATTTACAATACAAAATAGTTGTTTTCCAAAGTGATTTCGTCAAGTATTCGCTGGCTGTCTACGACGTATTTGAGGAAATACCCGTTTGCCAAGGAAAGTCTGCCCGGATGGAGGTAGCTTAATTGAATTTTGTCGAAAAAAATATCTACACCAGAGAATAGATTTGGGAATTCTGTACTTTTTTATGTCACGCTGCAATGATTTTAAATCTTAGGACCTAACAGTTTTTCTTCTCTCTTCTGTTTGTCATTGTAAGATCAAACACAGAGTGCTTCTTTTGTGCAGATTTCTCACACGTCCATATTTGTCAAGCTCCATAGTATAACCATTGCGGGCTGTGGCCAGACAATCCTCAAAATATACACGGAAGCTAGAGGAGAAGTCCCATAGGCAATTATGGCAAACAAATCCAACTGGCAGCTCACTCAAACAATCAGAAACTCACCTTTTGGCCCTTGCCTTAATAATGACTTAAGTAACTAATCATTTTCCGATCTGCTAGCCTATAGAATGACCAACTTGGAAAACACTACATGACTTGAGAAAATATTCAAGACATGCCCTCAAATATAACAGCGAATTGTGGGAATATATAAGCTTCACACTCTCCCTTGTAGTCCTAAGACTATATATTATATCTACAGCTGTTGTGATATGTGAAAATTATCTCTGGCTAAGTAGTGCCTTTAGGCAACAACATGCTCGGTTACTCAACTTGATTTTACTGTTATTTACATGTTACAGAACAAGGTTGAGCCTGGAAACCCTGTCCGAGCGGGACCTCGACCACTGCCTGGCTCTGGCGATGCTCTAAAAGTACCTGGAGAAGATGTAATTTCCCGCAGACTTTCTGCTGCTGTCGCAGCTACGCCGGTCGCAAACGCTGAGACCGATTCTGAGCCAATTATGAATTACCGCAACGCTCTTATTGCGTATCCTAATGGTTTGTCATCATAATCATAATAATTTGATAAATAATTATTTTTACTGAATATTATTATTATTGTTATTTTGTACCCCTTTGTCTTCCGACGATTTATAAGACATTTTATTAATGATAAACTTCGACTATGATACACTGTAGCGGTACGAGATTCCGTGACTGTCCTCGCGCGGGTATAGCGGTGACGTATTTGGCCACGAACTGCTCATTCGGGTTTGAACCTGAACGTAAACTACTTATAAAAAAAGCTTCGAATCCAAATTACAGACAAAAAATATGAAAGCTACAATGTAGGATCATGTTAATGTTTGGTCCAAGTTTGATGAAATGGCCAATACTAAATCCCTCGAGTTTACTCCGTACACTTATGTTTCGTCGTTTCCGGGTCTCTCAGCTTCCCGCTACGTTGCTTAATAACAGGATATAGTACAGCTATATAAAACTCTATAGTATTTAGCCAACTGTCAAGCACGTGAATACAGCTGTCGTTCGTGATAAAGCGTCTAACCACTGAAAAAAGCCAAGAGATTATCTGTGGCCTGTTGCCTGGTGAGGACCACTTCAGATGTATGGCAGGAGATAAGTGCAGGCCCGTATCTACTGGCCGGATGTACCAGAAAAATAGGTTAACGTCTCAAAGGATTTGAAATAATGACCGACAGGTCTCACCTAAAAATATAGAAGGATACTTTTCCCTTGCAGTAGCTGAACGCTCTTATCCGCCCTCCTCAAACCGAAAATGATCACAGATAAATTATTTTTTTTTTTTGTAAATTTTTATAAGACTTCTTTCAGAAAACTCTGTATTCGTGTGTGATGCCATTGTAAAAATTAAAGCCGACTCTGACCTGTCTCATAAATGTAATTTTGTTTATACGTGTACACATTAAGTACATGCATAGATTTAATTATAAACACGTCTTTTCATGCTAAAGATTACAATCTTTACAATTTAATGAGCTAACTATATATAGGCCAAGCTGCAATGCCTGTAGAGAACTTCAGTTATGTTTATACCTTGAAACTGTTATCACGTAAGTAGATACTTGGCTCAATTCTAACCTCCCTTCGACGTTGTCGTGGCTAAGCTAATATATAATTTATGGCCAAGCCGGGAATCAGGTACAGATTTATTTCTCTAATCAGATCCTATGTGTGCGTATTCATAAGATGGCAGGGGAAGCCACCAAGTCTCCAGCCTTCATACATGAGTTTTCGCATTGGAAAACTCATGGCCTCTTTTTGTCCTTTAACGCCAGCAGAATTATGGACGTCGCTCGCTCACTAGAAATTAAGACTATTGTAATGCCAGAATCCTGCCTATAGACAGATCGCGGCCAATTCTATTCAATAGATCTAAACGAGCCACAAATAACAGGTTATAACGGCGCGGCATGCGCTTCGCATTGTCGACTTTTACGGTATAATTTTGTATCTATTTGTCAATCCTTGCTCCATCATTTTGTCCATTTGTAGTATTATAATTATTCTTTTGAGCACGGTGTTATGCGTAGAAACCTAAAAAAGGAGGTCCATAACAAACTGACAAAGATCTTATGAGGTCCCTTTAGAATGACCATTTTCTGTTACTACCTAGACGAAGCAAAAATATGTGAATTAATTTCCAACATTGGTATTGGCGCCTACGGAAGTTTGATTGCTGTTATTAATCGCGAAAATGTTTATAATATATACATTTTGCTACCAATAGTTAAGCCGTGATCGTATTAATAAAACGTTTTTGTTAATATGATTCACAGGAAACCGCAATGAGTACGTCGTCAACAAAAGCCGCTACAACGTTCCGATTCGTTTAGCTGGTGAAGTGGGTCGACCTTCTGTATTCCATCGGCCTTTGTCTAACCAGCTATCCAAATTCGACTATTATGATCAGAAACCCCATCCCTCTGCAGCCTCGGTAAGGCTTTCTTTCGTCGATAATGGTAGACGGGTCGTTTATTACAAGGATGGCCAACCTTTGGCATACGACCCGTTCGAAGTTTACGCCCAGCGGACGAATTTGGGCTATAATCGTTTTGCGGCGCGATAAACACTCAACTTTGCAAGAAGAAACAAAATGTTAGTGTATCATCCACAAAACACAGGATTTAGTCAGAATTATCGCTGTCAAAAAACTATTACCTATAAAATAAGACTCTAGTTGAATCATCATCATCATCAGACACTGCTTTACGAAATTATCTTCTAATTAGATATAAGGTGCATCTCATTGAATACTAGTAGAGTTTTATTAGGCTTGTAGTGTTCATTGGATTTGTCTCTTGCTACTTCACCAACGAATGAAGCGATGTAAACATTCTGTGACTTGCTCTATATATGATACACAGTTCAATATTTCATACGCTTCTACATATATATATATTGAATTTGCGTAGCTACAAACAAATATATATGTATATGCAAAAAAATGCGATTGTGTGGGACAAAAAGGTCTCTAGCATAAAGATAAATGGGGCATCAAATAAATTTGCAGCTATGTTGAAACGTCCGTGCATCATGTCTATGATACGAGGTTAATAAGAGTGAGGGATGACGAAGGATCATTAAACAGCATTGTAAAGAAAACATGAAATTGTAATTAAATTTCGGCTGAACGTTGCAACAAGTAGTAGACTGCAGGTAAATAGGAACGACTTATTTGCACATATATCGACGAGGGGTGAAAGAAGACAATAAATACGTTAGTAATAACAAATATTAATTATGACGTTTCTTTATTTGTAACTACGGTAACGTATAGTACACGGTCTTATGGGCGGTCAAGCTTCTTATTCCATAAAACAGCTATACTAAAACAACTATCGTAGTCTTACTATGTTGGCTGAGGCATCGCTCGCTGAGAACTGGTCATTTTCAGCGCTCGACATTACTCCATGTCGGATTTTGCATGTGATATAGAGAAGTCAACATTTCGCGTTTCTATACAGACATCAAAATGATCATTTGTTTACTATGTATAGTAGACTTGAGGGTTAAAGGCTTATCGTGAACTGAGTTAAGTAACTACTTTTTTGTTAGGTGACAGAACCAATGCGTCAACGCGTATGGCTGGGGCTGAATGATACATGGAAACTCCAAACCCGACGACTGGCCTTTGTTCCTCCGAAACTAATACCAGCCAATGCATCCTTTTAGATACCACTACGAGCTGGCAGGAGAAACGGTCGGTGGATGCCTACAGAACAACTGACCGTAGTCACCTCCGAATTCTCCGCTCCACCAGACGCGCTATGTCTCAACACCTGTAAACTCGGAACTTTGCCCGCATCATTTTCAGTATCAGGAATAAATCGAATTTTCCACTGCAGTCCAAAGCACTCTTTTTCCTTCAGAATCTTTTTGGATGCAATCGTTCCAAATTTCAACCCCTTTCCCTGCGTATCGAAACTATTAACGAGTTTGCTTACTAAACTTAAGGGCACGCGGCGGTTTAGGCACAAATCCGGACGTAAACACTAGTTAGTTTCGCGTCTGGAGGGGCCATCTGTTTAGAGTAATCCCTAATAGTTTAAACACCCGGACGTAAATAACGGACCAAAAGCAGCTGCTTCTAAACATCTGCAAGGGATCCCAAGTTGAATATTATACGTGACCTAGAGGCAAACTAAGCATATCCCATCGTGGGTCATATATCTATATAGCATAATCGGAGTACCATAGTACACGGTTGACATTCGTTTCAGCTCGTTGTTGATAGCAGACGATACCTAAAATGCAGCGTGCCGAAGACGACTTGATGCCGAGTCGAATAACGCTGACGAAATAACAATCGATGAAGATAATGTGACCCCATCACTAATAGCCAATCCAGAGAGGAACGAGATGTCTACCAAAATCGACCCTTTATATACAACAGGAGCCTAAAAAAATCCACTCGATTTCTAAGCCGTAATTGGTATATTTTTCGCACACCTATATAGTAATGGAAAATCGGCCTTCATTGACCCTAATCTTTTACAGGCCAATATATTGTTATGATTTTATTCCAGGAACCCGTTAAGGCTTTAACTTATTACCGTACAGATCCAAGTTTACTTACATATGTATGGTGAATATATTATTCAATTATCGTCTAATTATATCGGGCTAGACCCAGGTGTCTCGAACTGCTTGCCAATGCATGCAAGCCCTGATTTCTATGCTCCAAATTCCGGTCCAATATTAAGTTTTACTGGATTACGTTGTCTTATTTAAAGCCTTTTTCAATCTAACTCATAGTCAAATTCTACTGGACGTTTTTTTTGACAGACTCCTATGCTTGCTATATAGATTGATAACCCTGATAAAACTTTTCACCTTTAACTATACGTATAATGTGTACTCTTGCGACACACAGTTGTGAAGAGGCGGTAAACCTAGTCCCTGAAGTCTACGTCGAATGCTTCATGCTGTTCCACCATGTTTCCTGTCGAAAACAACCCTTTAAGCTCTGAGGACATTGGTGACAGAATGATCTCGCAGCGGTTCCTTGACGTTGATATTGTTTTCAACAGCTGATCAGAAAACGGGTACGAAGGACAAATTAAGGCCAATTTGAAGCTGAGATGTAATAAGCTAAAAGTTTTTTCAATTTCTTGTTAACGAAGAGACTGCGTGTCGAATTTCTAAGATGGCCTTGACTGTTTTTAGGCAAAGACTAATAAAGGAGAGTACGGTTTATTTAAGTATATATCTATCTATTAAATGGTTATATGACTAACAAAAAGAGTGAGCTGGGTCGGCATATATAATTTGCTTGCGCTGGTTTCTCTCAATTACGGCTCGTCTTTCCCTAGGCACTGGTAACATTAGTCAGAGGGTGACTGACAAACTTTGGGACACATGCACACCTAACCAAATCACCACTATATGTACAAACTCGAACTTTCTTCCAGAAGACGCACAAGCTTCGCACTATTATCGGACCTGAGACCTTTAGACGTACTCTCTCGTTTAGAGCCAAACATTGGTCGCTGGTCTCATAGTATGGCTGCGGCCATGATAGAATCTGCATCTATTGTTTCTGTTTGTAATGCTCTGCTGCGGCGGCTTCTTTTGCCGACCAGCCAGCCAGCCAGCCAGCCAGCAGCGGCGAACTCCTTTAAAAAATCTACGGCTATATCGGTTAGCCTGACTTCTCAATCCGGCTGAACCTGCTCCATTTTGCTGATGAAGCAGCGGGGCGCACGCGAATATCAGCCATTATCTCATCCCAGGTAGCCTCCATATATTCAATAATTCCTCATAGTTTTCCTAAAGGGGACTTCCTTCTGATAGAGGCTATCAATAGCTGAATAGATATAATTATATTCATCGTTTAGGAGCCAATGGCAGTTAATGTGTTGAACCTGGAGATGGCAACGGAGAGCTAAAACCTCTGGATTATTACCTATCTATAATATTACCTAAACCTATGGATTACCACGGGAAAGCTAAATATCGGTAAAGGGTTGCTAGGGCATACAAGTACGCTATCTATCTGACAAGTCGTGCACTTAATTATTTTATGTTTTTTGATTCGTAGAAAAAATAGCTAAGTGATAATAGAAGTGAACGAATGTGCTTTATGAATACGCCACCGGGGGTGCACTAATAATAACAACATCAGCTGCACTAGCGCACTCTCTGCAAAAAGAGTTACAGGTGTTCTACCTGAAATTGACTTAATCGCGGCATCGACGTTAACGAACGTCGCAGCAGACGATGCCGCGTGTTTCACCCTCGCTCCCATTTTTCGTTGTGATTTTTTCCGATTTTTTTAATACTTTCTTTTAGTTTAGAGGGAAAAGGTATGCCGCGAATGGGAAATAGGAAAAAAAAAGGAGTGAGCGAAGCTACCGGGACGAAGAGAGGCCAAAAAAAGGAAGACAGAACAAGCTTAACTACAACACCAAAGGACTAGAAGGATAAGCTGAGATAAAATGTGTGCCCAATAGAAAAGCGAAGAGAGCTGCTATCGTGCTATTGCTTCAAGTTCATCTGCTTCTTAGAACCTGTTAGCCAGACTCGTAAGTCGTCAGGTTTTGTGGTATGTGGCAGGTCTATTTTGTGGTAGGATGAAATGGGTAGTCAGTAACGTGGACGCAGTCGTTGCCGCGCCACATCGATGTGTATCTGCCGCTGATGTTGAGTCGACCCGATATTAGAGGTAGCTTTGTACATTTAGCAACGAAAGAATAAGAGAACAAACATTAGCAACAATAATCTAATAGTGACAAGGGAAAGACACACTCAACGACCACGATCAGTAAGATGACAATGGCGAAGACACTGAAGATAACAGTGAAGAAAAGGCACGCATGAACGCGAGAAAGCGTTCATGTTTCCCATAATAACGATTCAGTGCCGAATAGCGCGGATATCACTGTACGGGATCTACGCGGTAAATAGTGGTTTTGCACCAGGGGAGTGTATGTGTGTGTCTTTGGGTTCGTGTCTACGTAGAATCTTAATTCGTTGTTTCGTTCTGCTATTCTTCCGTGATTAACGTCCTATATTACCGTATATACATGTACAAACAGATAAAAACAATGGGAAGACTGACGGAGAAAAAAGGAAATAGAGCTTTACTAGCTCGACTAGCATCAATTTTCCGAAACCCCAGTGAACCTTCTGATTTACATATTGCCAGCTAAATTTAGCTCACGTCAGCTCAGTGTCATCAATTGATTCACAGAGACATTGACGAAAATATTCTCATTGCGTGTATGGTTGGTAGGAGGGGCTTTGAGGTCGCGAGTTTGTGACATCGGGTCTTAGCTAAGAAAGCGGGAGACACCGGAGCATCTATTGTCTTTACAAGTACTATAATGAACGTAACGGGAGTCGCAATTATCTAGCTAACGTGCAGACTCAGCTATCAAACGTAATTCTATCTTCCAGTTAGTATAGGGCGGTAAATCAAGCGATAGTGAAACGACCCTAGACGAATCTATGGAATGTAGAACATTCTGCCATCTTCTACAACGAGAAACATCAAAGTCGAGAGTGTGGCAATGACGATGTATCTATTCTTGCTGACGCTAGAAGATCGCTGGAAAAACCAATGCAAGCGGTATGCGCGTGCTAGCTAACGTAACACAAGGTAAAATCTGGATAAAATATCTCCTTAATTTGCATTTGGAATTTGTTTCATAAACTCCTATAGGTATGTAGGCTGTACAGGCTGCTTTAACGATTAGAAAGGACGCAAGGATAAACAAGAAATACAGAAGAAGGATACAAGCCATATTTTACAGGAAAAATAAAAGGGGCAAAACGTGAGGCTATATATTAACGGATCAAAACAATTCTATATATGAACGCAATCGTTTGTTGAACAAAAATGATTCTACTGGAGAGTAATTTCTTAATCCTACTGACAGCAGCCATAGAAAAGTGTTTTTGCACAGGTGATCTAGTAAGTGATTCCATTACTATCAGATTATATATATATATAATTTTAATAACTCTGTTTTAGGCTTGCAAAAACAGGCGTAGTAGGCTAGCCACTAAATGTTTGCGAGGGCCTCGAGGGATAACGATTCACAGTAGCCGTCTAGTGTATTAAGGCTGGCTCAGATCTCGCGGAGCAGTCGACGTGAAGGTAGATTAGCAATGCGGGATTATGTTACTTGAAACATTCCGGTCTCCTTCATCCGCGCACGACGTCACTCGCCTCATCTCAATTCGTCTTTTGAACTGCTGTGACGATAAGCTTTTTCTATAGAGTTTTACCCATAGAGTGCTCTGCTGCATAGGATATTGATTTGTTTGGTTCGATCTGCCACTGCCAACTACTACCAGCGATGAGCCGCACAGATCGTATTTGGCTCTTTGGATGCCCCACGGCTTTACATGCTCTGAGCAACCATCGTTTGTTTTGAGCGCTTTATCGCTGAATTGCGCTAATAGTGCCTTTCAAATGCGTAAACGCAGCAGAAAAGGGGGAGGACTGCTGAAGTAGGCAGGTCCCCAGCACTCGTGTAGGTGTAGTGTAGCACGGTGTCTGCGGCCCCAGATTCCAAGCCAGGAAACCAGCCAGCCTGTCGATGAGACCTGGCTGTAGCCAACCTTTGCCCATGCTGGTCTGTTAGCGTG
Source organism: Varroa jacobsoni (assembly GCF_002532875.2). Classification (NCBI taxonomy): domain Eukaryota; kingdom Metazoa; phylum Arthropoda; class Arachnida; order Mesostigmata; family Varroidae; genus Varroa; species Varroa jacobsoni. Next base: position 201,049 of record NW_019213847.1, on the reverse strand, counting down.
GAGGCAACCTGCACTCGGCCGTAGATGGCCATGCCGCGAATGACCCTAAACACTTTCCAGTTGATTGCAGAACAGCCTGACCAACATCCAAATAGTCCTCGTCTAGGCGCTGGTCAGTTGTACCAAGCTATGAAGGACGATACCTTGATATTGTCCACAGAAATTACGCCCATTAGAACTCTCAGCATCGACTTGTGATATAGTTAGCGTGGTGGTCTTCCTCAAACGCTTTTAAAGACCAAATAAAAAAGCGCTTGTCTGAAAACGTCAGCAGCATGAGACAGCATGTACAGTAAGCCTGTAGTCGAGCCGTGGTTATAGTTTTATCGGATATCATAGCTGGTGTTTTTACTGTATCATATACTATATATCATATATATCATACTGTTCACAGGCAGGAAAGTTTCGATATTGCGCACAAGACCAACTAGCCAGGCAGGCCACTCGACTTGGGATAGGACAGGGCAAGCCAGCGAAAGGAAGCGCAAGTGAACCAAAATTGGAGGAGCAACGTTAATCAATAGAAAACAACGCACCAACGAGTACGCATTGCGACAACCGCTTCCGTGCTAGACGAACAGCGACTGTAGAAGCAGCAGTAGCGAAGATGGCCGGTAGGCAAGACTACCCCTTTTCCACCGCAATAGGTAAATGTAAGCGGGGAAGCGAGTACTTGCAAGATCGTGATCTGTGGGCTTACAAAGGGCCGCCCAGAAAAGAAGTTGAAGCCGGTCAGCTGCTACTCCCATCAGCGTAAAGAAAAAGCTAAATTTTTATGGGCTTGCTCATCATATTGTACATTACAATATTGTAGTTAGCTAATGAATTGAAAATCAATAAGGCTTTATTACCCGTTGTTGGCTATACAACAGAGGTTTGAAATCGGTGTTACAATAACGAGCAGATTCGCAAACGATCTAGAAAGCTTAACCTAAGCATTATAACAATTTTCTTATCCTATAATTTTACTGTCCGTGAATTGAATTGATCTGAGGTTTTTTGAGGCCCAGACACATACATACAATACACATATTCGGTACGTAGTTTCAAGAGCTATGGCATGTATCATACTTAATATATTTACTATTACCTCGTAGTGTATGTATTATAGGTGACATTTAAAGTTCATAGACGTAGTAAACCCCAGGCGGTAACCCAAACCCAAAGATGAGTCTTCGCACTGAGCTATACTACGTCTATATCCGGAAGTCTATAAGGGTTGCTATATTTTAGGCATATATTGGGTTGTTAAAAAATATGTTACTCCTTTTAAGACAAGATGGAAGTGAGTATTTTATAAAATAAGAAAATTGCTTAACTGAATATTTTCACTGATCACTTTTTGCCATTTTTCTGGTACTATAACAGTTCCAATATTGTATAGCTTCTGTGATTTCTGGGCTAAAATCGTGGCAAGTGATTCTTGCAGCCCTCTATTAAAACTCATTAGTACCTTAAAAGAGGTATTAATTAAATTTTATCTATTCGCCACTGTTAATAGTAGTCGAAAGCTTCATACATCCAGGTAAACAACACAGTATTCCAATATCAAAGCCAGTATATAGAACTATTTCGAAATATTACTTGATACGCGTCCTGAAAAGTGTATTAAATATACTATTATAAAACATTTACCAGATGTCCTAAGTATAGAACCGGGGGCCAATAAGCGGCATGATATCTATCACAATTTCCCCCGTACCTGGAGAGCCTGCCTGTATCGTCGGGCTCGTGAAAACACGGTTTCGTACAAAATCTATCGTGGAACGTACGCACGGCAAATCGAATGACGCTATGTCTGTTACCCAGTTCGTGCTTTTCTACTTGGTATTCCTCATCGCACCCGAAGCAGAGAAGCCCCCATTGACCCCACGAATTTTTACATCAAATCTTTAGGGTGGGTCTTACGGATGATGTGGATTTTCATACAACAATGTTGAGCCAGCATGCGGGGAGACCTCGGGTTACTACGTATTATCGCAGTATTTTTTTCCGAGGAAGGAGATTTTGACATGATTGAATTGAGGTTCTCCATCGTAAGATCTTCCCAAATGACGTGTACGCCGTTCGTTAGGGTCGAAGTTATTTTACTTAGAGAGACGAGAGCTGAGAGTGGTTAGGAGAGTTTGCACAGACAGACGCAGATGGTAGTCTGATGGTGCGAGATCGAAGCAAGGCTAGATGCATTAAATTTGTTGCGGAACGTTCACCCGTATTCAAGGCGCTCTGTCATAACTTGAAATCATGGCATTCCGACAATTTTAGCATATATATAATTGCTATATCTCAGCTTTCTAATAATACAAGCCGACCCGACGCGATCCGAAAAACCTTAGACAATGTGAGTTAAAAGCTACCTAGCTAAAAAAAAATTAATCCTTCTCCAACAGTTCAATATAAACGAGATGCCATAGATTACCAATCGGACAAAAAAAAAACAGAACAAAGAGATACACAGTTGTCCTTCACTTTCCAAACAAGAAAAAACTACTGAGTGAAAAAAGTACCGATAAGTATTCATATTTTTATCTGCTAGTGGCCGACGCGTGACTGGGCTTTGCCTGGCTATCTGCTACTCATGGACCATGTTTCAGAGCGTTCGATTGTATGCTTTTTATTTTCTAAGTACTTGGAAGTGAGTGACTTTCAACGTATAAAAATGAAGTGCCAAAAGAATGAAGGGTTTTCTATAATAAAAACGAAGCTGGGTCCCTACAGGTCGCCCTAACGCGGCAGCAAGCCTTTAGGACGCAAGCTGTGGTTCTATGCTGAGTATGCAACTGGTACCAACGGACTTGCATCGGTTCAAAGCAACTATAGTGTCGGGCGTATTATCGATGGCATAAACAAATGGAGTCACCTAAGCCTCTCTGACTAATGCAATAGCTGGGCTGGGCCAGTGCTTATAACAATGACTGGAAAAGTAATGTTGTCGAGCTTATCAACAACGAATGAACATCGATGGGCGACTTAGAGAAATTGGCAGTAGTTGGTAGTTCGCAGTGGTTCCGGGTGCGCGAGCACGCAAACCCAATGACCGGTGCCCAAGAGGGCATCGCACCAACGAGACCATCCAGCTGAAGCTCATACTGACGCTGTCGATATAAGACAGAATGCTACACGAGAAAGGGATCGGAAAAATAGCGGATGCATTACTCAAAGGTGAACGAAAAGGTAGCGTTTGCGAATCTGGTGACGGCAGAGCTCTACTAATGGATTTGGTGACCGCTGAAACTGAGTAAGGGTCAGTCTAGGTTACCATTCTCTCTACGGTGAATTATCTACACTATCTACATAAACTACTATTTCCATCGAAAACATCCATTAACGTACGTACACATACAGGTGCATGTAAACCGTTCATCAATATATTCGTGTATGTGTAGTACAAGACACTACTGAATAAATACGGTTGCTTGTAGTCTCTTGAGGTAGCAAATTTATACATATATTTTTTTTAGATTATCAAAAAGACAATATTTGAATATCGGGTTCTTATTAGAACAAACAGCGGGTTCATCACGAAAATAAATTTCGATTACTCACAAGATGACTTATTAAGTGAAGACTGTGAACCCCATCCCAAATTAAATGCGCTAGAAGTATTGCGCCATATTTCCAATGCGATGAGTTCATCCATGCAAACCCGCATTGCCTTAGGATGTTACCTCTCACTATCAGCATCCATCACAGCCATAGTGAAGAACTGTGGAAACAATGCATCTATCTATCTATATATAATATCGGGACGAGTTTTGCAACACTAGCATACGTCTGTGGAAGTTGTCGGAGCCAGTCAACTTTATGACTAGAAAGATCAGAGTCGCTTGCAGTCAACTACACGACATATATGCCGTTAGTGTACACACACTGATACACACATGCATAGAGGGACTGTGCAAGGAAACTTACCGCGAAAAGTAAGCGTGCTTTCCGAACCAAAGCTAATATTGCAAACCTCCTAGATGGTTTGGGTGACAGGATGAGCGCATCAAACGAACGTCAATGGAAAGACAGGGGTAGGAAGACGACGTAAGCTCAAGTCTGTATATCGGGATGACCGTCCTATTCGTCGCATCTCAATCGATGTTTGACAGTCAGAATAATACCAACGAAAATGACAGCGACAGCAGCAGGCCCTAATATAAGAGCTGCCACAAGCATGTTTTCAATGAGCGAGACTTCCAGTGTAAACTCTGTGTAAACCAATAGTCAACTTGTAAGACCAGTCAGCCATGTGATGACGGCCAACTGCTGGCTTGTAGCTTCAATTAATGCTATTCTGTGTTTGCGCCGGCATCACGTGGCCTTCAACGCCCGGTGTTCGGGTACATCGTACACTATGCTACTGTTACTACCATAGTAATATCATTGGTTCGCACTCTGGCACTATGGACGTTGCCGGCTGATTTGTGCATCTTTCTTATCGTCTGCTTGGCTGTAGCTTGCAGCGTCGGAGAAGTCGACAGACAGCAGAACAAATTCTGAAGGAGAGCGACCCCTCGGAGATGTGGGGACTAGGTCTAAAAGCTCACACAAAGCACGAACCCACGGCAGATAGTGAGTAAAACGCAACAGCAGAGAGAGGAAGATAGGAAAGGGAGCAAGACGCCGGAAGAGGACAGATCTGTCGCGAGGGCCTGCCGCGCGGAAGCTTATGAACCAACGGCCGCCGCCTTTACTGGGAAAGTAGTTTTGGTCTCTCGCCGCCGTGTTCTGGACCGAAACCCAGTGTGTTCACGCGGCGTGGACACACAACACTGATATCAGTAGAACTTAGGTGGAGGGCAGCACAAGAGGTAGCTGGGCTGGTGGTAGTGAAAGCTCGCCCTAGGACAGACCAAGCGGTAGAATAGCAGACTTACCTAGGAGCAGAATAGCTGAGCTGGGTCAATCTAGCCTAGTGGCGAACAGACCAGAATTTTGGAAATTACGGGGCCACAATAGTGGCGGAGAAGACACTCAACTGACTTGGTTTGGCCACGAAACATAACGTCGGTTAGGTGCCCTGATCCATAGGATTCTTCGAGAGCCAATCGAACCGGTGGAACTTCGGAAGGTTAGTGGCAGCAGCAAGGCGGAATCTTACGCCTACTCTAGCGTCAACTAGGTTCGATAGGGTTGCGTATAGGAACGTAAAATGATTCGTATCTAATAGGGCCGCGTTGGATACCCGCGAAGTTGCAACTTGAAGTGCAGTATGTGAGAACGAACTAAAAATCAACAAAGGTTATATTGCATTATTACGAGTAGTACATGCTGGTGGAGACACGGTAGAGACACGCTGGAGCGCGAAGTGAATTGTGGTGTTACCAATATCAATAGCATTGTGTTAACTGTTGTGTCGTTCGAAAGGCGGAGAAGATCCATGCTTCAGAAGACCCGTAGTAGTCATAATGTCTACTTCGGCCACAGTGACGCTCACCCTCAAGAGTAAGCCCAAGATCCAACCTCCACAAACTACACCGAGGTGGGTTCCATTAATTTAAACGTCTGTAACGAAAAAACACGAGGAACTACGTAATACCGCTTTGTCTGCACTCGTTCTATTGATAACTCACGGGCAAGAAACCAGCATATATAGCCACCTCAGTCAATCGGTGTATGTACAAAGATTAACATTTATGCGAAATTTTATCCTGGATTTTCGAAAAAATCGTGTTTGGTGCCTATATAGACAAGTTCTTGACCAAATTATCGACAAGCAATTATTGGCCGCTACAGCAACTGACACCCTATTCTGTTATATCGATTAGAATCTTCGTTTTGTATCCAACGTACGTTTTGCCATGCACAGGATTCCGCGCAATTCGAATACCTCTCGTAAATGTCTACTTCCCGAGTTTCTGTCGGTTTCTGTTTGTTATCTGTACCTATTCGTTCGACAACGGCATCTTTGTTTTATACAATAGTTGAGAAAATAGCCCCATTTAGGCAACGTAAATATGTACTATGATTTTGCACGAAGGCCGAGGCATCGATATCGATAAATCAGCCGAATCCTCAGCTGTTCAGAGTCACCGTAGCAGTTGTGACGCGAGTTCTGATTGCTAGTTTTCGTACCAATCGGAAGTCGGACGGCTTCCAGCTAACACTGCGATACTAGTCAGTTCGCTATAGTGTATAGTATCACCTAGCAAGCAGCCGTTGTCAACAACTGCGGCCACCGTTAGAACTATATGGTGGGCGCCCATAACTCATACATTGTACCATATATCGTCGTCATAGAAACCGTCGTCGCTAGCGGAGATCGCTTGTGTTCAGCAAGACCAATGGGCAATTTTAGCATGGCCAAGATAGCTGCAGACGACCCTACTTTACTCACGAAGAGACTGGCTGGCCAGGCTCCCTCTAGTGGCATCTTGGTGGTTGGCATACATCAGCACAAAAGGGAACTCTTTGTTAATATCGTCGCTTCGCTTACTGTCTGAGAAACAAGGTTTCTTAGGGTGATTTGAGTATGGCCCAGCGCGCATGGTCTGTCGTGCGCCGAGACCCGCCGGTCGGCTGCTGGGCAATTGGCTTTACGCAAACGATCGTACTCTTGCTTATGCTGCAACAACGCTTTGTTGTTGAAAAGGCGGACGCTTTGACAACAGCGAAGCAATTTGCTATGGTCGCTTGTTTTCCGCGCGAGTTCGATCTCCACCGTAAATCTAGGTTTGGCGAAATTCGTAAGAGTAAGAGTAACGACTTGGTTGGAGTCATTCTGAAGAGGTCTGGAGGAACAGAGAGTATATCGATGAAATGAAGTAATCAGCGATCATGAGGACAATGGGGCAATGAAGGTAGCCAACGACAGAACGACCTATTTCGAAGCATGATATTGGCTCAACATGTAGCCATTACGGATTCAGTAGTGTTTCATTAGTCTTAGAAAGGTCAGGATATCAGTGTAACCGCGCATTTAATAGACAAATCAATTGTAATTTTAAGCTTAATGACTACCTGACTCCAACAGCGACTTTTCTCTATGTATTTTGATCAAATTCGAAGTTTCTGTTCAACGGAAAAAAATCATAACCCAATTGAGCTACACAAGAAGCGCACTAGTGTCGACCTGTATATCATATGCAGGTCGACACAGTTATTAAGAGGCAACGAAACCGGGTCAGGATGCTGTCAGGTTTGCTCACAGGATAAGAGGTCTAGGGTTCGGCCTTTGTCTCCGTTTGGACAAGTCTATTCTAAGAGTCCCTTTGCCAGATGTCAGTTACGGCCACATGGCAGCCATCATTTTAGAGACGATCGCAGTGTCAAAATAACGCGGTCAAAAATATTTCCCCTTGAGTTCGGAGCTACAGCGTCTGTGGTGATGTGGCTAAGGTGATGGCATGTACTGCTATAACATTCAATTGGTTTACAAAAACATTTCAGAGATAATGTCTTAAAGTGAATATGTGACAGCGGTAATCTATTGTGTGCTAGCAGGTTTGCTGCATGTTAACACTTAATACGTCGCATCGGATCGAAATTTTAGGCGTTCAAACATTGTTTTTTTTACCAGGAAGTTAAAAACAAAGTAGAAACCCGAAGCGTATTGCTTTATTCCTAACTCAAATCTCAAACGGATCAAGATATCGTTTTTTTATCAGAATTTTTTTCGTTTTTGCAAATTACCCGCGCGCCCCACTCCAGTCTACTAAATGTAAATAGTAATGTTAAATAAACCCATACATTAAGTAATTAAAAGAATATTTTGACAGGAGAAAACGAATGTCCCCCGTGTGTACATGCGCGGCAGCGTAGTGACGTTGGCATTAATCAACGGATCCAATGACACTCGCTCGTACTAACTGAATTGTGTATAAGGACATGGATGCTACCTCACAGGCTGAAAAAGTTACTGAAGAAATTACCTTAACTTACACTAGGACGTGACTAATACTCTCCTGTTCCACCGATATTTTCCATGTACGAATCCAACGAATCGGTTGCCAACTAAACGACAGGAAACACAATCCCTGTCGAAAATATTTGTTTGGCCTAATGGATGCCAAAACTAGAGATGCTCCAATTTTTCATAATAATTAGGTTCCTTGACTGTTTCGAGTCCTTTAAAACGGTTTTTGAGACCGAAAAGTGTGTTTTCTGAATAAAACGTGTTTTAAAAGATCGAACCTAGGCGTATATAGCCTGGTGTTTTTGGACCTTGTTATCCTATTGCAATGAACTTTTTATTAGTTGGGTTGTTTTACAGGTCAAAAACTTGAACAACTCGTTTACTCCCTTGCTATTTTCCAAGCAATCCAGTTCGTATTTAGCACATAGTAACGTAGGTAGAACGGGACGATAATACGGGCGAAGTTCGCCGGGCGCCGAAAAGTTCGAACCTTAGAAAAGCACTAAATTTTCAGTTAAATTTAAAAAACCGTGTTAAAAATGATCGATGCTGCTGGCTACCGCCGTCACCAGCGGTATGTAGAAAAATCACTCTTTTTACAAGGCAGTTAAGGGTCTGATATAGAGCGACCACGCCTTCATCACAAGGCAGTAGTATTGTGTGTTGAAGGCTGAACGATGGCCGAAATAGCTGTCGCTCTGTCCTGCATTCCGGAAGATGCAACCCCTGATAGCCTGATTGCTGAAGGAGTCTCAATCATTACATAAAACAATGGTGTTCATATATTCAAACGATGACCTATTTGGTTGTCACCAAAACAGTTACGTAGCCCAGACATTGCTTACCTGTGTACTAGAAGGCATCTTGCATCATAAGTCAACTGTCTCTAACGGTAGATTCTGCTTTTAGAAAATATTCTCTTAGACCGCAAGGTATGGTTGTGGTTACTTCTCTGTTTGATGCCTTGGTCTATTATTTCACTATTTTTCTTTATCTTTCCATTTAAGTGTTAATTATCAGCTGCTTTACGATCTGAAATATATCGCCTGCTTTTGGAGAATTGTTCAGTGGCAATATACATGAAGCCATCGCTATTATGATTTTCTTTTTTGTCCTGTCGTTCGAATCGGACGACAAAACAAACATATTTGCCCTGAAAAAATTATTGAAGAAGGATTGTAAATGGTTAGCCTATAAGCATCATTGTTTCGAGGAGGATATGTTTGTCGATATGGCGATCTCTCTGATCAACATTGTCTTGCTGAAATACTTGAGACAGTTTAACTGCCTCCCAGCCCCCCTTCGCCATACGGTACAAATGATAGAACATCCACTGAGACAGATCCAAGGGACTCAACATAACCAACTGTCTTTTGTTATATTAAATCATAATTCGTTCTGTTTGCTAGAACCTATATAGAGTAAGATCCTACGTGCTAGATTCATGGCCGCGTGGTCCTTCAAACGGTGATACGGTTTACACCCAACTGCTATAACTGAATCATAATTGTGCTATGTCCGCATGCGTTTACGTAAAACATGAACACACCATTTTTTGCTCGCAAGAGGCATCATTATTGAGAACCATATATTCAGGTGGCTCGAAATACCGGAAGCGTTTGAAAATACCAGAACATCTAAGGGCGAATAGATTTGTTCGCGGTCGATTCTTCAAGTTTGCATTGACATTGTAACTAGAGTCACGGCAAGGCCAATATCATATTAGGGATTGCAAAGCAAGACGAACTTCTGCATACGTAATTAGGTAGTACAATCATAAATACTATAGAATTCCTAAAGGAGAAATGCCATTGAATAACTTGTTGCTATACCGTTGGCTTTTTATTGGGTCTTTTGGCCCGAAAGTGGAAGACCCAACAGAAAGCATCGAGTAAGTGATTTAGCCGAAGGAAGCCAAATATGTATTATTTAGGCAGAACAGTAGCTGCTTCTACCTCGTTGTCGAAATTCTTGCCTTCACGATACCGAAAATGAATAAAAATGCTGTCAGTGTTGCTTAGGCGCACCTTTCATATAAATATAAAGTATAAATTCGTACGCTGGTTACAGAATAGAATAGTAGTACTTGCTGAGTAAACTTGACCTTCTGTAGCTCATTAGCTCCTACTCGCGAAGCACCTTGCATTTAATGTATGCTATAATAAATTACATAAATCCGCAGCGGGGCGCGTGTGACTCTTTCACCCCGGTAGCCGATGTCACTCAACGTGCCAATTTCCAGTGTCGTCCCTCTGTATGTGCGTGCAGCGTGTGATCAAGTACGGTTCACTCCTTTACACTTTAATATTAGTACTCGAGTGATCGAAACAGCGACGGCGGCTATCGCTGCAACTGATGATCATCTAATCTAAATGAATCTCTTTCCGCCTGAGGGACATTGTGTATCTTCTCGCTGCGGCCTGCCATAGTCTTGTCGCCACGTGCTTTGCTAGAAATATCTCTTGCTGCTGCTGTCGCTGCCGCCGCCGCCACCACCGCCACCATGATGAGATCAGAGATATTACGGCTGACTTGTCTTAGGGCTTTTCAGACTCATTCCGTCCGTAAGTCAGAGGTAAGATTGGTCAGAGCAAAATGGTGCAACCATTTGTTAATCAGCGCTCGCGGTCGATATCCATTTATGAATGAATTTTTGTTGAAGCGACTTCAGCCAAATTCACGAAGTGATTTTACTGACTAACCAACCAGCTGAGGCAGCCGCTGGCGGGTCGCATGACAGCGTAATGGACTTCGTAGTAACGATAACGGCAGATAGACTACGACACCACTCAAATGAACACTCACGGTGGTCTGTCTTTTTCGGTGAGAGGTTTCGCGGTAAACTATCGCGAGATTTAAGGCAAAAATGTTAGTATTCGAGTGAAAACAAGATGGCAATAAAAAAGTAATTGCAAGGTCACTGAAATAGTTAGAAGCACACAACAGCTGATACGGCGGTAGCCAATATTTCCCTATTAACTAATCCGCAGGATGCGCAATTCGTCAATAGATGGGTCGTTTGAGGCGGCTTACGTGTTCTATCGGCCTGGTTCGGTCCTGCCAACCAATGATATGGCAGTCTAATGCATCCTGTCGTATACCACCGATTTGCCGGTCATGCATGGTGAAAATTTGCGCTTGCAGCTAAGCGAAACTCATCTGAACAGGGCTAAGTTTTACCTAGTACCTGCCCGCTATACGTCGTCGGCGAGCTATTGTGCCGTAACAAGTAGGTCAATAGTCAAAATGGGCCAGACAATCAAGTCCAAATTCGTACAAAAGCAGAAATCGGTTACAGAAACGTACTTCTGAACAGTGGAAAATTAGATGACTTCAACTACTGGAAAAGCTCATAGGTTCGAACTAAAGAGGAGTGATTTTTGCCCGCCATAGCAAAAGTTTTTATATCTAAGCTCATTTACGTACATAAACTGTGGACATGCGTGCGCAACTATAGGCGTCCTTGTATGTTTGGTTACCGCATAGCCGTCGCTTCTAGCACGCCGTATGATATCGCACGATGTTAGTAAAGACACGTTCTTGATAGGTAACAACTGTCACAAAGTTCTGTTCGTTACGCCGTACCTAGAAATGGACGCTAGCAATTTAATAACTTGCGAAGCGTTTTGACCGAAAGAGCAACAGACAATGCAGCATTAGATTTTTCGAAATTGTCTATGGGCGAAGTGACGATCTTTTTTGTCGACGATAACGGGTATAAATGACAATCGGTATTTTGCTTCAGCGGTTTACTTACGTTAGCTATGCTATACGACTAATAGATATATACGACACACCAATTGCAGATAAACTGACCGTAGCAGGTACTAACAAACATACTGGACCTAAAATAAGCAAGCCAGAGCTTCGCGGGGTACCGTTCAATATAAACCGATATTTCTGTTTACGCCGTTATGAACATTATAACAATGAGACGAGAACAAATCGATATAATGGAAGAATGAAGTGTACCCTGACATCAAATCTAGACGTATACAGAGCAGCCGGATCCTCGTCAGACGTATTGAACACGTTCGTTACAGCCGATAGCCGAGAGGCAAGATCTTGGCACTCTCTTGCCTAGCTGCTACTCTTCACGTATCTATAATGTATCAGGTCAGATTGAATTGTGACTGGAACGCCAGCTGCAAACGGGATCAGAACTTTCATTTGCCAATGTGCATTTTTCCGCGCACACGTGTGCATATCTATTTAACTGCCCACTCGTTTTGATGGAGTGATCGATCGGGCGTCAATAGCGTTGCGACGACTGCTCTTCATGCGATGGAAAGCTAACGTTCTGTCAGAAGTACGGTACGGTACGGTAGCCTCACAAATTTTTACGATACGTTATTGTTATACAATGTAATTGCCTGTTGCATACCTGATCAGACGACTTCGGGCCTATAAAAAGTTCATAGCGCATGTAAGTCTTGCCAGCTATCTAAAAGTTGACGTTCTCCTCTGTAGCATAAGAACATAATTACGGTCATGATCATGGACGATTCTATTCATACTGATCTTGTTGACCATATGATTAGGCGGAGCGAAATAGTGACTTCACACTCATCTTTAATGGGATGGGTCCGTTGTCCTTTTTTGGCCTGCTGGTTATCGCTAGACATTCTAGGGATTAGTAGATCTATGCACGAACGAAACTAGAGATTTTGTGTTTATTAACATATAATTGTGTTCTCACATATAATTAGTTACATGTACGTGCTGTTAGGCTACTGTATGGATGAAGTCTTACGATACATACATGATCATTTATTATCAATAGAGCAAGCAATCATACCCGTTATTGAGGGATAGAGACAAACCAGCGATGGTCCCACATGTGCGTGCGCGTATCCGGACGAGGCTAATGCTGTTTTCTCTACTTCTGTTGCCCTCTTTGAAGTGTCTAGTAAGCTGTAATCCGTCTGCCGGATCAGGCCGCCAATGGCGCTCGTACGCCAGCCCTCGTATTCGCGCATGGGCTGCGTCGTAGAAGCAACTCGCTGGCATAGGTAGTAGGCTCACAATTGCTGCCAGTCATGTTAGATCTTCGTGCCAAACATGAAGTTCACGAAAAACACCATGCAGGGTATGGGTACGTGCGTGCACATACATATTCTTATTTCGAGTGCGCACTTCACGACGACAGGCCCCAGCTCGTCGTTTGTGCTGGGCTGGCTGCGATGAATTTTACATTATGACGACAAGGTTGTTTTGCATTTGCGATGCGCGTCGTCTTCCTTCTCTTTATCTTTTTTATTAAGAAAACAATTATCATCGGATATGGTGCGAACATGGACGGATACGACAATTAGTCACTGAACACGACTGGCGACCGGTCAGAGCATACGGTATTACAGTTATTCTTGGGTAAAATATTACACTATTAATGCTTTGACCTGTGCGACTGCGAATTATTTGCTTTTAGCAGAGCGTGCCGGTTTGGAGAAAGGCTGGGGGCGCAGCTGACCGTTGTAACAAGCAGAACTGACGCCCACGGCGAAAATATCGCTCTCGCTTCCGTAGGATCATAAGACTTGTTATTAGACCCGGACTGACCGCTCAATAACTGTGAGAAAGCTAGGGCATTAAATGTGTACAGAATAAAAACATTTTCCTACCACTATTTTAGATGCACATTTCCTTCGATATACTTCGATACAAAACGGCACATATTGTTCAGTTTATTTATTAGAGTATCGTCGTGACGGAAATAAGTAAATGAATAGAGAATTAATGGCCCTAGGTAACATAATTTTTTAGCATAAGTCATCAAGGTGTAGCACAGAATTACGTCTTGCATAATTTTTCGAGTGAATTGTCCGGTTAGAATTGTTAGTTAGCCAGAGTTCAGTTAGCCCGTAACCTCATCACTTAAAGCTTGTGCATTTTTATTGTTACATGATTTATTCTGTGTGATTTCAGGTCGTCGGGTTCAGCTGTCAAGCTGAAACTCACCAAAACGAACGGTCAGGCGGCTACTCCAGGTGCTGGCTCTCCAGCACAAGCAGCTACTGTGACGCCTTCAGCGTCCAACGCTGCGCCGTCACTGTCTGTGCCTGCCTCAGCGACAACGCCAACAACGGAACGCAAATCGCCCCCAAAAACTGGCACGGGGGTTACACCGAAACTTGTACGCAAAGCATCACTGTCTTCCCCAGCTCAGTCGGCCACTGCAAGCAACGAGAGGACCGACGAAGGGATTGCTCCGCCACCAAGGGCTAAGGTCTTGTCCCGTTTTCCTTTAAAACGAAACAGTTTCGATAAGTCTGCTTTTGGCGTTGAGCTCAGGAGTGTCAGAGACAGGTCAACGTTCTTTTCAAAAGAAGTCAAAAAACAAGAATCGAAGTGTAATGGGGATGCGTCCAGTACGCAGTCCGAACAACAACAACAGCAACAGCTTCCTGAACCGAATTCGCAAGTGGCCAAAAGCGAAACTGATTCAGCTCCGGTAATGCAAGTTACTAATGGAGTAGTCAGTCACGAGAGCTCGACCACAGTCGGTCTTCAGACGAACGGCAGGCGTGCTACCAGTAAAGAGCAAGCGAAAACCAGCATAACTGAGAATGGCCAATCAGTTTTTAAAAATTCTCAGGAAAATATTACGGCAAAAATGAGTAGCACAAGCATTGTCGAAGGGTCAAAAAAAACAGTACTCGGCAGGAAAAGCCTTCTCCAAAAATCGGTGAAAAAAAAGAGTCCCACATCCGCAGACCGACTAACGACCACTCAATCCGAAGAGGTTACGAGCGTCGCCGCAGTGCTACCCCCGGATCCAGCGATCTCTAATGGAACCAACAAAAAACAGGCTCCGGTACGATCTACCATCATAGCAGACGCAGCAGGCCACGAAAAACAAGCGTCGGCTTCCGTGGCCACTAGCAGCAACTGTGGCACCAAGCTGATGAAGAATTTAACGAAGTTAGCAACGGCGGGGGCAATCGCGAGCGTTGAAGAGGAAAAAGAAAGTACAAAATCCAGCCGCATGCCATCACCGCCAATGGGCTCCGCCGAAGCAGACTCTTCATTGGTGTCGACTATATCTGAAGAACGGATTTCGGTTGACGATATTGAGGAAGCATCTTCAAGTTCGACCCTCACTCCAGCACCATCCGAGGAGCGCGAGCTGGTGCAAAACAACGCAATTGAGACGATGACCTCTACAACCGATATGGTTACGACTACAATAACGACCATGTCGACATCAGCTACGTTAATAGGCAGCGCGACAGCCTCATCATCAGGCAAATCATTTCAGGCTCGGCCTAATGTACATACAAGTAGCACAAATAATAGCAAAAGTCAGCCTAGTGATTTTGATAATGCTAGTAGTAATAGTGTCCCAGTCGTTGATGGCTGCCCAGTGGCTGCAAGCCCGGAAACCTCGGATGCCGATGAGGTCACAGCAGCTGTAGAAGCAAGTTCAGCCCCGATCGCGGCGTCGATTGAATCCGCATCGCCGTTACTTAGAGCCGAGGCAAAAACGCCGCACCTAATAAACAGCAGCCTTGATGTTACTAGTTGTGTCTCGATGGCAAACGTGGCAGCAGCAGAGTTAACGACAACTGGTACATCAGCCGTAACAGAAAGACGGATGAGCGCAGAAACCGGGGCGATCCCAAAAGACACTACAGCAACGAGGCTGTCAAAAGCCGAAAGTTCCTCTGGTGGGGCAAACACAATAGAAAAAGAAAGTGTGGTACGAAACATGAAGAACGCCACAACCACGGCAATTGGAAAGACTCTGCAAAAGCCACTCAATATTGCACAGAAGATAATCGAAGCCGCTTTACAGGTATAATGCTTATAGTTATTTTGTATGATAGACCTCTTTTGTCCTTTCCTCGTTGTTACACTCAGTTTTGATAAATGAAAGCTTTATTTGCGTAATCGGTATAGTCACTAGCGCAATCAGGTCATATCGCTGCTAATGTTAACCCCATTTTTGTTTTTTTTTTTTCCAAATTCTATGCTGTCCTAGCTTATTATATAATAAGCTTTTGTTTTTGTTGTCTGTATCGAACAGGTAAAGAAAAATTGTCAAAATTGTATTTAGATGTTCAGCTATTACCGGCTAGCCCTCCTATGACGATTATTTATCGTCTGCGATGGCTTCCGCGTACGCGAAAGAGGTTTGACCAGACCGTGGCCGATTTTATCATATTAGCGTATAATGAGTGACTCAATAATGAATAGCCCAGTATTAGTTCATTGACAATTTTCCAGAAATCTCCAAGTGGCGCGGTATCACAGACACCATCATTGGTCCGTAACACGCAGCCGATGCCCAGCATGGGCTACTCTGCCACTGCTTCTCAGGTGACAGCCGGAACCATTATTCCATTTCTGTACGCGGGATCGCAGACGGATCGGACTCAGCCTTTTGCGCCAGGTGGTCAGTCGCAGCCTCTTTCAAGACCATCGTCCGTAATGGCGAATATACAAACAGTCGACATCAGAAACCTAGGTAAGGGACCAAGAGAGCGCGCTAGAGGTAGCGTCTCGAGACTAACGGCATATGTGCACAATCACTAACTAATCAGTCATCGTTTCATAAATATATTTTCTCGATCTATTTTGATCTATCTGCTACATATGGCGGAGATCTAACATGTATAGTCAAAAGACCCTTAGAATGTACTGTTCCATACTTGTTTGCGGTATCGGTATTTGAAGCATCACCAGCTGATAAAGTGTGCTGTTTTGCCGTCCAGGAGATCCTTCGGTGCAACGACCACACAGGCCTAACAGTTGATTTCTATTCCTTTACTCAACCCATGATTGTGTCAATCAACGGCTTTTATTCAAAAACGAAATGGTCTCCATTTTGAATGAAACTTCATCCTACATTCATACTGTGTACAATCACTATAACTATTCCAAAGACAGACATATATGTCTAATATGGCATTAGGAAGTCTAATAAGGGATTCTTTTTTAGGCTTCTCAGCTTCTCGTGGCGCGTATCATATGGCGGGGTTCGAGCCAGCGGTGCTCGCAACTCATTTCTTCTGTAAAAAAAAACATAATTAGATGAGTACATGAGTAGATGGTGCATCTTCGAATGCAATCACTAGATTACAATGAACTAGTCACTACCTTTATTTTTCGATACATGCGAGCACCTGGGAACACGCAGACGCCTCTAAAATTGCTGATACATCCAGCGACAACGCTTGTCCAACTAAGTCGTTCTTCGCGTGATAAACCGGCGAAGTCTGTCGTGTGGACCGACGCGACTAAACGCTGCTGCCGGTACCGTTACCAGCTACCTTTCCCTATTCAACTGAACCGTCAGCTCTAATGAATTGTTATTTGTAGTGGCTGTTGCTGGTTCTTCCGTGTGTGTGTTCATCTCTTCTACCACTGTCACTGAGTATGGGTTTTTTGATTACGCCTTGCTCGATAGGACTCTTCACACCGAGGCAGAGTTTACGAACATCGCTAACTGGCAAGAGCTGAGACCTGTTACCTTAGATGATACTCTTATATGTAGGATAATCTTCCTCGATTTCTATAGTCGAATCATATAGAGGTGCGTACCTGCCACCGAGAGAGAGATATATATATATACCTATGTATAAAAGCGTGGAGATGCTATATGCCTAGCCGTTGATGAGACAATGACCCCTCAATAGGTAGTGGCATGCAATTATAGAACAAAGCTGTATTTCTAGTTCGTTTTTTGTAGAGATTTAAACCACGTACTGGAGGATTAAAAGCAAATATTGTCGCAGAGCGATCGTTTATGTAGAAAACTTCCCTTGAACTGATATAATTGCTCTTGCGAACCAGCAGAGTTCATACTCAAGGAGATGAACACCCATTTACTATTCACTCATGTGCGTCGGTCACACAAAATTTTCAGCTTTCCCTGTTGTGGCCAAAACATTGACCGCATTTGTTGCTTCTAGCCAAATCTACAAAGTCTGCAATGTCTGCGTTTTTTCTGGGCACTCAGTAACGCTCACTTCGTCGTGAAGTCTGGCCGCCGTTCTTTCCGTCCCCCTCGAAGCCAAAAAACGAAAAGAAGAAAACACCACCAACTAAAAGTTGTCGCTGGTACTGCTACAACTTTGACTTTGCGAGCATAGCCAGTAAACATGATATGCTTATCCAATGTGTTGTTGGTAATCTGCTTTCTGTTGCTGCGTTCGCCACTATTGCTATGCGGTATCCTGTACAGAAAAGGTCTTATACTACGGTCTTCCACGATCGACTGCAGGCTTACCGCGATCGCTACGCACAGTAGCGCCGGTGGAGCACCGCGACTCTTCGTTATGACGGCAAAATGTTCCGCCGTCGTCGCCGCCGCTGAAGAGCAATAAAAATCTGAAGATCAGCAGCATACCGCTTGTTCGCCCACACATGATAACAGGAACGCTTACGTAAACTATGATGCACACCCTCTGTCGTGGTACATATCGTCGAGGGCTGTGCTTAAAGCCGCAGATGCAATTGCTGGTCTGCCGCCAAACGACACCGAGGTATACACCGGTGTGCACGCGATTCAGAAGGTCAGCGCTGGAACTGGGTTTAGTCTAAGTGAACGATGTAACAACTTATGAAGATGTGTTAACGCAATGACTCATATGCGATTCGAAGACAGAGAGACGTAAGAGTGAATCGCACAAATATCTTGCATTCATCGCCGTCGTAGAAATCGTACTAGCTCTGGCGTAAAGCTGCTTCGAATGCCCTCTCTTCAATACGCAGCCACCATTACGCAGAGTCAGTGTCACATAGTTACGGCATGGCTGTAAGTAAAACGTTAATAGTACTATACGCTAACCCTCCAGTTGTATTATCAACGTGTTCATTAAATGAAGCTGAAAGACAGAATTTGGCGGCCTATTTGTCCAGCGTAATAGTTCAGAAGTGAGATGAGACGAGCAATAACAAGGTGCATACTAGTTAAGGTTTATGATAAACACGTAGGACAGATTTGCAATATAAGAACCGATCTGAGTGCATACGGCTATAAATAAAGGCAGTTTTTTTTTAACGAATAACGTCAAAAAAAAAAAAATGTTACTAAACGGTTGGCATTCGGCAACGTCAACGTTTGGTGGAGCGCCTAAATCGCTTTTTAGTTAGTTAAAAAAAAAATCCAGCCATTGCCAAAAAATAATTATTTTTGTTATTTTGGTTATGTCGATCTTTTTATTATTCATTATGACGTTTATTTATATTATTTCGGTTAAACACTTGCGTTGTCTTTCTGCCACGCTAGTCGTTTACAGCCGTAGGGTATTTGCTTAAGAACATTGTCTCGTCTACTTCTCAAGCCATTTACGACTCACGTTTTGATTCGGTAATATCAGGCCCTCTTATGTGGACCATTTGTATGCGTCGCTTAAGCGAACACATGCCAGCGGCCTGCAAAGTCCCAACTACCGACGACTCATTCGACTAGCAGTCAACCGCAAGGTTATCAAGCTGCGTTACGGCCTTCCTGTTTACACGCAACGACCCCTTCAGCGGGTATCTGACAAACAGGTGCCAGTTAGTTGTTCTATGAGCAGATATAAATCTTCTGAATAAACTAGTAAATAATCTTCTACAACAGCTCGTTAGCGATGTCAGACGTTCCTTCGACCTTTTGCTCGGCATCCTTTGCTAAAATCTATGATGAGCTTTATACTTAGCTCAATTACGAGATCAGTGTAGTCTATTGGTTCGATGCAGAGCGATCGATCTGACTCTTTCCAGTGGAGACGTCGGGCACAGGCTCGTGCAGCGCATAAATGAACGATGCCAGGGGTTTTGATTATTGCGGTTTAGCACAGCGCTCTTGTCATGATTCAGCCGATTTGAAATCTGGCATATAGAAGAACGCTTAAAGAAAACCATTATGCAGACTGAACTTCTAAAAATCCTTAGTTGCCTAGGGCCTGCTTTGGTGGCCGACCATTTTCCCCGTTCGTGTCGATATGTTCGTACGTATTTGTGAAAACCATCAACGATTGATTCTACTCTACTATATATAGATATGCATAATGGTTGTCCCATGTATTCGTTGAACAACAGAAGTTATTATTATTATTATTATATTATAATTCTGAAGTAAACATCGAAAATTTTGGTTCAGCTGAACAAAACAGCTCTGTCATTTCTCTATGTAGATAATAATAATAATAATACGGCAATGCATCCATCGGAAACGCAAGAGAGAAGGCATATACGGTTAAATATACTATATGATATTGCTCGTCTATAATAACAAATCCGCCAATGACTTCTGATAGCTCATTTTGACTAGGCGACCTACTGCACCTTTTCCTTGTCCTATTTAATTAAATGACAACGTTGGGTCTGGGCAAAAAATTTACCTTTGCTCAGGGATCAATGCGAAGAGGTTAGACAGTGTTGTTCATCTAAAACGATGTCAGAAGAGAATATCTTTACTAGCGCTTCCTATGCATTAACTTATTTCTATCTGTCGTCTGTCGCACGTTCAGCGACTTTTCGTTTTTTCTCATACCTTTTGTTTTTTTTTTTTATCTATAAAGCAATGTTCTATAATGATAAGAAAATATTCATCCATCTTCTTCTCTTATATGTTCGCCTGCTCCTGCTCCTGCTATGGCGACCTGACTGCCTTATTTTCTAGAGAACAGACAGCGTAATAGTATAGGTTTATCTAGTCCTGCTCAATCAGTCTGTCTACCTGGTCGATTCGCCGAAGAACTATCCTCTCTTAGAGCAGCTGTCCTAGTGTTACCGTTTTGCGCTTTGGGCTTTTATGGTCATGATAACAGACAGACCGACAAATGAAAAAAATACATAACACATATTCAGAGCATGGCACCTCAGTTTTTTTTTTTCGATTGTTTGGCATAACAGACATGCGTTCAGCAGCCGCCATTAACATTAGGAGGGAGTCTGTTTTTTTCTTGAGTGAAACAACGGACTCGACATGATATACGTATAATTTTTTGCATTTAACCGAAAATGAGCTATTATCCAATCCCTTTGTGTTGGACTAAGTTCTCTTAAGGCCAAGAACCTCCTTGCTTGTCCGATATCGAAGGTTTACGCTACTGCCAGTCTTTAAGCGGCTTCTGGAGAATTTGAAAAGGATTTCCGTTAGGTAAACTGGAAGATTTTCACTAAATCTGGAATTTAAATGTGTTCAAGAGTCTGTCAAAATGTCTTACTTATGATGATTTAGATGTTTATGAAAAGAAATTACTGGCCGACTTGGGAAGGAGAATACTTATTGTCAATAGTCTTTTTGAATTTTTTCGCGCTTTTTTTGCATTTTTGGGACTTTTGGCCGATTTGAGCCCGAAAACGACCAATGAGCGTTTCATGTCCCAAATTGAAGCTGTTATTACGATCAGTGTTAGTCGCATGGAACTAGCATAGCCCTCACGGATGGTACCTCTAGCACATGTAAAGAACCATTGTTGGACCAACTGTATTTAGATGCGGTCTCAAAAAAGCATAAGGAATGCCCCAATTTAAGTGTCGTATTTTCACTCTGTCTTGCTTTCTATCTCCTTCTCATATATATATGTATATAGATGTATATGTGTGTGCGTGTGTAGTATGTGCAGTCAGAGCAACGACACATGTCCTATTCTATGCAGCGGCCAGCTCGCGCCAACGGTGGCCCGCATAGGCTGTCGGCCATAGTTTGAAAGCTGGCCTATCATTGCTAGCGCAGTCTCTGTCGGAAAAGCTGTATGAAGCATTGCTGCAATGTGACTGCTACTAAAAAGGAAGCTACATCTAGAAGTTGATTTGGACTGCTCTTAGCACAAGGCAGGCACTGTTGTATCAGCACTTCCACAATCAATGACTCGCCTCAAAGTCCAGTTTACACTAGAGCACACACGCACAGACCACATTTTGTTCAGTCTTCGCTATTTTAAGCTCGTTTCTCCGATCCGCGTAGAATTCTTCTTTCTCAACACTTCTCATCGCGCTTTTCCTGCCCAAAGGCCGCTAGCCTGCACGCTATCATATAGCAACAGTCAGACAGCAGAAGCCTGCAGGGCTTGCCAGGCTGCCTGCACGACTAGAACAGAGCAGTCTTCTCTTCTTTGCTTTTTTGTGACGGGAAAATGCTCATGACGGGCTGCTGTTCGTGGGTCGTCTTAGCGTAGCAGTTACTTGTTGTGTGTGCATAGCACAGCAAAGCTGGTGACATTGGTGATAATCATTCGTCGCTTTTGTTGGGGGCAGTTCGCCTTAAACTCGTTCCTGCTTTGATTGCTGCTACCGATGTCAATATCCTAATGGAGTTAGTACGCTAATCCCAGTCAGACTAGTGGAAGATTAGCACTTCCTTTAAAAGCATCTTTCCTAATTTTTCTCTAAAGAAAACTCATCAAACGATTAACTGTTCTCCGACAACTAAGAGTCGCTAGCGTATAGCAGATTCTGATATTCGACGCCTTCGCCCATCTACCAGAGTTTTCAGTTGTGATATATGACATTTGTCTGACGGCGTTAGTCTGTTGTAGAGGGTGCCGGCCAGACTCATAGCCGCTTGCACTGTACAAATGTGTGCTATAGGGGAACAGAAATAACGACACCTAAGGCCCCTTTGCCTTGTCTATGATGTTAGACAGCTTACATTGTCGATACTGAGCGAGTCCATCCATTCTCTTCGGACGAAATGCGTCTATAAGCCATACCTGCTTTGATCGATCGAGGTAATAGTGGTCGTAATAGTGGCGTACGACTGTCTACCCTTGCTTAGAAAATAGAATAGCAAGCAAAATAATGGGAAGTTTGGCTGGTTATTTAAGCGTTTTATTCTTTGAAGCTGGACAAAAAGGTATGGAAGGAACGTTCACACTGACATAGCTAGTTTCTCTCGATAGCGCATCTTGTAAATTGCTTAGAGTTTAACTTGGCGCGAATCGTTCAGAGTGAACGGGTAGCATAACTACGAAATAGTAGCTTTGCTGTACCTATGTTCTGTCGACTAGCAGAGGCCGAGTCCTAACCAAGGCATACGAAGGCGTTCACACAAGGAAAGTTATTCAGGCTTTTGACTCAACGTACCACATTGGCCAGAAATCTAGCGACACAGAAGGATAGTATTGCATGGCTCCGAAATGGTAAATAGCCAAGAAAGAATAGGAATATTTTGCCAATTTTTTTTTTGTCAACCCTGTCAAGAATCGCATGATCTTCTTAGAACGGACCGAAACACCTTACAGTACAGGCGATGCTATCCGAAGTGTTTAAACATATTGAACCACCTAAGCGCTATACGCTTGACCATGGCACGCATCTAGCACGATTTGTTGTTTTATAATTATTTTTTAGCTAATTTCATTGGTAATGAATTTGGTCAGATAAATATATCCGTCTAGAAAAGAATAAATACCAATGAGCGATTCATAATCAAGCCAAGTTAACAGAACAATATTAGCTTTTACCATATTGAGAGTAAGTTGCTATCTCTTTAAATCTAGAAACTTAGACTCTCTGTTCTTTTTCGCTTATTTACGCTTACTCGTTAATCAATTACGCAAAAGATATATATATATATATATATATATATATATATATGGTAGTATCTACACAATATACTGCTGAACCGAGACGATTGTTTGTTCTAATGATTTAGGAACAGGATTTAAAATTGAAAAACTTACATATCCACAGCCGATTGGTGCATCAAGCCAGCGGACGATGTTGCTCTTTATGTGGGACGCTAGGCGATAATAGGCAACCTTTTTTTCATCACAATTTTCCTGTTACGTCTACGCGCCTAGATATATATTGCAAACATGGTCTCGTGGACGTTCGCCGTCGACTACACACAGTGTGACAACCGTGGTCCTCGAACCGCTCTGCGAGGTCTGAAGCGAAACAGTAGTCATTGAAGAAATTTACTTCTAGTTATGAAAAACCTCGTGTACCATTTTGACCGTATACTGTACAACAAGAAGCCATGGTGAGGGACGCCTTTTCCAACTTCCATCTTGTGAGATTTGTAGGATTGTCCGTATGGAAAGTTCCCTTTCAAGCAAGTCCTGTTACGTCATCGCCATGGCTAGCGATAACAACTCGCAGGATAATACATTGCGAACATTTCCGCGAAGTAATCGATCATGACGATCTAGCTTATCAGAAATGCAGTTGAGCTCTGGTGTTTTAGCCATTTATAGTATTGCCGTTCGGCTTTTGTAATGGTGGCTCATGTTTTTAATGGCAGATGGTGTTGCAAGTGGTACTCTGTAGGCTGTATCAGGCCAGAAGTGTTTTGAACTTCTGAGAGTTGGATGGTGGGATTTAGTAAAACGAAACTGATGCCTTTACGATGCGGTGGAGAGACTGTGGCGCGGATGATTAGGGAACCATGATAAAGTGCTAACTACAGTTTTTTTTGCTCAGGACACTACTTTTACCTAGGGCACTAAGTGGGCTTGTCGCGCACTTCTCCGTTAGTATTAGGATACCTGCCGACGACGGAAAGGTGCCCTGCGACCTAACGGAGCTGTTGCACTCACTGAAGCGAGGACTTGAGATCCCACAAAGTGTCCGATTGGTGGCGCCCATAGAAGGTGATGGCCGCTTCTTACGGACGTTAATACGTTGATTTCCGGTTTACGTTTCTATTTATCCAGCTCGCCCTCATAGGCCGGGCATCGCGTTTCCCATGCTCTTAAGCCGGCGGTAACTCCGCCGAGCAGTGTTCGCCTTCCAAAACTTTGGTTCCTAAGAAGGGCTTTATTTCGCTCGAACTGGTATGCTGTTCGTACAAACACCGCTAAAGGGCTATTGGTGATACACAGAGGTTACTCAACCCCGACCACCACCGTTTCGATGCGTAGGACAGATTTGTCCTGTCGGCCACAGTCAGTCTTAAACCAACCCCAAAAAATTTAATTATGCTATCGCCTCTTACCACAGCTATTTTTCACGTGGCATCGCCTCAGAGAATCGATAACTTGTCGAAAGATATTAACTATCTATTTTCTGATACTGTAGACTATGTATGAGTCTCCTTCAAGCTAGCTATCTTTTTTTTTCGGCGTTATTGAACGACGCAACAGAGACCAATGAACGCACAACCAGACATTGAGCATGCGCTAGGCCGGCTGCATACTCGGCATAGTCAGTTGGCAGCTAGGTCTGCTGTTGAGTCCACGTTGTTGGTGGTCCTATCCGCCGCATAAAACGACCTGCTGCACCTAAACGGTAGAAAAAAAACAGCCCTGAGGAAATTCATCGCGACCGATTTGGACAGTTGCTATGCCCGAGCGAAACTTTTCTTTCGACTGTTTCGAAGAGTTCCAGTGGAAGATATAAAATGCCTGCACCTGTTACCGCAGCCGTTAGTGCTGCTACGTATGGGAAACGTTCTTCGGGATGGCCCCTGTCTAATCTACTTGATTGGCTCAACGGAAGAGTTATTCGGCATCAATGAAACAAGGGCCCCGCGTTACCACAGTAATTCAAACGCATGGAGGCACATCGCAATACCCAAAGTGACGTGTGTATATATCATAATACATAAACCAACAATATTTGTTTCTCCTAACTGAGCTTCAGCTGTAAATTTTATACCAGATTGCTTTCATGCACGAGAACCTGCTAGGCAGAACTTGGCTATTAGTATATTTACTGTCAACGTAACCTCATCTATCGCTCATTCTCCTCCATTAGCCCTGACCTTCGTCACCAACTGCTCTCTCTCTTAAAAACCTCTTGGCATTGCGCATACTTCTCTGACCTTTACAAGTCCCATGAATAACCGTATTCTCCCTACTCCTACATTATCCTTGCCCCCTTCCGTAAACAGTTTACCACGAAAAATTAATCCTTTGTTACTATTTATTATTTCATTTTACTTTTTTATTCGTTCTCTTTTTAAGCTTCTAGTTATCAAGAGGCAACGATAATTAAACGTTGTAGGTACGGATGCGGGACCCTGTTTTGAACCAGTGCCACAGATAAAGTATGTTTTGTCTTGGTTATTAAATCTATACTAATGATATATTAATTTGTGTTTCCTAGGTCGGTTGCTTCGAAGTCCGACACCGCGGCCGCTTTCGGTTCTTGATGGAGTCGACCCTCGTGAAACGGAGTTGAAGGACGCATTTACCGATACGGCCTCATCTTCAGGTGTGAGCTGCTCGTTAAGTGCACATTCATTGGCCACGACGATAGCACAGTCTCGTTCCACCAGTCCCGAATCGCTTCTCTCGATATCCGCTGCCCCTTCGAGACATGGCTCGAAAAAGGTAAGGGCTGCCTTTGCTTGTTGTTTAACGTTTAAAAATGTCATCACTCCGATCCAATTGATTTTTATTTTCACGCACAATATCTCGGTGAGAGATGATCATTTTGTTGTTTGTTCACTATCAAGTAGCATCCGTCTAAGATTTTCATGACAAGATAACCGCAGATGGCAGAAATGTTGTTATGTTGGCATAGAGAGGCTCCTCCGTTTGCTAAAAGAGTTTACTTTAGTGCCGGGTTAAGGACAAAGTCACCAAAAACAGTGGGCTGCCTGTGAGTGTTATCGAATAGAACGAAAAATTCAAAATATTAATAAGTAGCTGCTAAGTGTCTGCGTGATTCATTGAGAAGCAAATCATCGCTAACTGGGCCTGAAATTCAATAGAGCGTAAAATCGCGTCGTTTGGCTTGGTAGCTGTTCCACTACCCACGATCGATATACCCAGCATGCAGCAGCCGGATGGTACGAACTGCTTATCAATCATGGGAAAAAACATCGTGCTCCTTAGACATTTATATCGAAATGAATCTTAACGTGCTTTGTATGTACGAATACTAGAAATACTGTACATAGTACATATACATAGTGCGCTAAAAATAGTTACTTTTGCATCCTATAAAGTAACCTTTTAACATATTGGCTTATAGCAAGCAAATCAACACGAAAAACCTAAACATATGACAGATGTAAACACATCGCTCCTGAGAGTAGAAACAAAGTAGGAATCCATCGGATAGGTGTTCGGGCTGACAGGTCACCTCAGAATGTTCCTTATTTTGAAAAAGCGTTGTCCAAAAGAAAGGTACTTCACGCTCTGTTGGTGAAACATACAAGTACTACATCCTACAATGAATGATAAAATGCATATAATTAGCGTGAGTGACGATATCACTGTTATTTTTCTCGACACAGCTTACGAAGAATATGAAAATTATTCTGCAAGGACCATATGTTCGCTAAAAATGAACGGAAACCCAACAGCCTGGCGATTCGTATTCGTTCCTAAATGCTGTCAGAAGGCTAACCATTTCCAAGCCATACGACGCTAATTCATAGATCAGCATGATTGATATAAGTTGACTGATCCAGCCGTTCAGTCTTATGCAGCCCTTTAGTCAACTAACTTAAAACTACTTGGTTCAAGAACGATCCGCTAATGTCTTTCTAACAGTACTGGATGATCTGGTAGTTTCTCGGATGTATAACTGAAGCATGTGTCACAAGTCATATTTGCTTAAAAAACAGCACTTATATCATTTAAACCATCATCATGGTCAAATGAATCATAAAGTGACACGTATTTGCCTTGGTCACGCATTTGATTACAGGTTGAACATTATGAGCTGGGCTCCTCGCAAGGCCAGGCTGGTCAGCAAAAGTTCGAAACGTTCGAACATAAGCAAAATAGGTGGGTAGGTATGTGTGTAATTTTTCGAGGCAAGCCAACGTGCGTGAGGTGTGAGACATCTCAGCCGAAGATGCATAACACCGAAACGATTCTATGTCAGTTAATTGTCCATAATAAATTCAGGATCAATCATTGCAGACTCGAAGCTGACCTGAAGGAAGCTCAATACTCTCTCGGCCGCGAGAGAGCTCAGATTTTGCAGCTTCAAGAGGTAAACTTCAAAATTAAATTCATCTAACGATTAATAATTGCTAACTCTCTAAAAATAGGCGTTTACACAATTCAGTAGAGTAATTTGGAACGTGAGAGTGATCAACGCAATATTCTCAAACGTATACAAGATGAATTCACATTGTAACAATAATTAGGTAGTACAATGAATTAAGCATAACAACAATAGTAATAATACTACAAGAGAGCTATACAACTAATAAACAGAAAAAGTATGATGTTTTTCAGTACAGAATATTGCCCGTCTCTTTATTTACTTGCTTGCTAGGATACGTCATATATGCGCTTTACCGCTGGTCGCGAACCAGTGATTCTGGCCTTTACTATTTGAACGTTTTTATTGAAATTTGTGTTCAGTTAGATTTGTAAATATGATTTTTTTCTTTTTATGCCATCGTATGTGTTTGCCAGTTGTGAAAGTTAATACATGTACAGTTCACGTATAATATAATATAGCACTCTGTTGACAACAGGAACTTCACCAAATGCGCCAAGAACGAAACGAGGCCCAGCAGCGGCTGGAGGCGGCCATTGCGGACGCTGTGCGTAAAGAGAAGCTGGCGCATCGCCTGCAGCGGGAATTATCGGAAACTAGTGCACATGAGGACACCGCCGAAATTGAGGTATGAACATTGTTAGATAAACCTTTGGTTTTTTACAATTATATGGACACGTCTCGACCAATACTTTCGGTGCAACGAAAACCGAATTACTTGCCAAAAAAAAATTCAATTATAGCGAAAGTATAAGTTGTTATTTACAAATTTGAAAAATTCTTTATA
>NW_019213847.1:158914-172297 GCF_002532875.2 Varroa jacobsoni | reverse complement strand
TGTCTACTACAGGTGGGTATCCTCAAACGCCACCAAACACACTTGGAAGAAGTAATGAGCAGTCAGAAAGAAGACCTTGAAGATCTACAGTCCCAGCTGCACATGCTACGTGAACAAAATAAGCATCTTGAGGACCAGATCAAAAAACAAGCTGATAGATCTACACAGGATATCCAGCACAAGGATCGTGAGCTCGAGCAGGTAAAAGGCATAACGGTTCATCTTCGTATGGACTTGTGCGTATCTGATAGGTAAACACTGCTATACCAATATTTTATTTTAACAAAATGCAAAATGATCTTATTGAAACAAAGTGCATTTACCTTTTTAACTGCAACCCATTGTTCAATTAGCTGAAGACGGCGGCTCAGAAGGAGGTAGCCCATTATCAGCAGTTGCTAAAGGAGTGCCAAGATCAGCGAAGAGAACTGTTGCGCAAAAATACTGAACTTCAAGATAACCGACAAGACCTCATCGAAAAGGTCAGTTGAAGTGCAATGCTTGTTAGCTTAACAAGATAGACTGATTGTGACATGCTTACTAACTAATACTGCGTTCAAAATAAAAAACAAGCCAGCACTGACTTTACGATAGACCAACAATATACGCGCGCATAGCCACCCAGTCTCACATTCAAATCGGGCACGCGTACTATGTAAACAAATGTATGCACAATTTAAATACTGTAACTTCACTTGTGATAATTAGTACGTAGATTGCAAAAGGGTATAGATAAAACTTATAACATTCCTCCTACCACAGATGCTCACAATGGTTACCATTGTGCTCAGTATGCTGCACGAAATAGTAAACTGTTCATTCAAAAATCCCATTGTTGTTGTAAAATCTTTCAGTGTAGTCGCTTTTCTAGCGTTATCTTCAAGATATTCCCACAAGCAAGAATCCGTCAACGTTAAGCCTGGGTAGCGGACGGAACGCTCTATGAGTTGAAACTTTCCATCCTAGCCAAAATCTTCCCGAATGAGCGATCAAATAGACTCTTGTAGCAAACTTAAATTACGAGCATCAATTACTGTGATGAAAAAAGTAATTTAATTAAATTGTCATAATGTATACATTTTTCAAGACACCCTGTGTACTCAGAATGACTCTCACCGCGCCGTACGCAATTGGTCGTTGAGCGAGGTGGTCGGCGCTGAGAGCTTTTGATTACGTGCGCAGATTTGCTGTGAACGCACGCATCTAAGATGGGGTCGAGGGACGAAAATCAAGTGGCCCGTAGAATTCATATACTTCATTATAATTGCTTCTTCATAGGTTCACGAATTGGGCGATCAAGCCGGGATTGAGAAACGGCTTAAGCGTTGCCTTTATCGAACTCTTGTACTGCTACGCGATGCTCGCGTCACTATCGAGCATATGCGGGTCACTCAACCCACTCGAACGCAGATCAGCAAGTACGTTTACTACGGCAAGGATCATAATTGTCAGGTTATTTATTCTGCTATACGTATGCGTAGATTGACTCATCACTACGAACTTCGGTTGATTTGTTCCATAATGGCATGAGGGGTATTTCTTTCCGATTGGCTTTGCATACGTTTCGTATCTAGGTTGCGACAAAAGGCCGAGGAAGCGGACCAGCTAAAGGAGATCGCCGAACGTGCGAAAGAATCCGCTGTAGCTCAGGGTGAACAACTCGAGCAAGCTCTGGAACAGGTTCGTAAGCTGTCTTTACTTTTTGATGGGGGTTAAACCCTTTTGTTCTCGTCCCCTCATTGCCGGGCATTTTTCATTACGCCATATTGCGTTACCTGCTCGCTCGGCTGACGCAAACGTTAGCCATTTTCTAAGCTCGTTTCAAAATGAACAAATCGCCTTTCTGCTTCGCAGGTCGTTCAGACGCGGCATTTCCTGCAGACCCGAGTTGATAAGCTCTCCCACGAAAATAAACTACTGCAAAGTCAGGTCGATGACCTGGTGCTGGAAAACGCTGAACTCGACAACCGATACAAAAAGCAAGTGTCGATCAACTCCAGTGAACAGGTCGGTAGCCTAATAAGGGATCATCCAATTCCGAATAACACAAAACCTATTTTAGAACGAGTGCACCATTATACTTTTAGCTGGTTGCTGATTCAGAACCGACAATACATGGAAATGCGTGAGTCGTGCAAATCTTACTTTCTATTAGATTTATTTGCTTGTTACATCCGCGTAGATGGCTAAAATGTACACTACTGTAAAATTACATCACTAAAGTTTTTCCGAGGGTAAACAAGTGCTCGGAATTCTATTTCTCCGCTGGTCGTTGCTTTGTATCCGCAGAAATGTGTATCTAGTTTAGCTTTCTAAAAAATTATCAAGCTGATTTTAAAAAAAAGGTTCTGCAAACATCGTACAAGGCAACTCTGTAGCAATGCATGAAAAAAAATTACCAAGCAAGCCGTTTGGGCGCAAAACCCATATCGAATTGAGTACTACAAACGGACTGCACCTAGACCTTGTCACATTTAGCTGTAATGAAGTGCTACCGATGTATACGGGTGAAATTGAGGGAGCATACTAGTTTGGAATGGACTTTGTATATATGTATATATATATATATATATATATATATATATATATATAAAATAAAATAGTATTAAAAAAAAACTCTCTTTACGATAGTGCAATACAGTTTAAATAATTTCCCTCATCAGCTTTGAACTAGTGGCCGAAAACTACGAGGTTAGCGTTGCTTCGTTGTGACCTGTATATTAATCAACACTGTAGGAGTCTCGAGAAGAGTCGGCAACGAAGATCGTCAAACTGGAGGCTCAAGTTGAGACTTTGGAATCGCGACTGCAACAGCTCCGTTTCGAGAAGCAGGTCGAAGAAGACAGCCGCGTCAATTCCGTGCTGAATTCATTTGAGACTCGCACGAATCAGCTAGAACTCAAACTAGAAACAGAGAAGTTGGACAAGCACAAATTGCAGGTAACCGCTAAACCTGATAAGTTTTCTTAAGTTAATAAGATCTATCGGGTAGTATTTGCCATCGGCGGCGCATAAACCAATGACATAAACAGCTTTGCAATATCTCTGTGTAGTGAACTATGCTGCAGCAGATTCGGAGAGCTGTCTCTTTATACTCTAATTAGTGATGTATGAAGGTAACCTTTTTCTTGTTTTATTCGTTCTTTTCACTTAGGGACAATTTAACCGATTGTCAGACCAGATGGAGAACGCCCGGCGCGAACTCGACGCAGCCCAGAAAAGGGAGGCCAGTCTACAAATCACAACGACAAATCAGCAGCGGTAAGCGTATAATGAGGTTCATAATCGGAAAAAGCAACTCCAAAAAAAGATGGCAACGGAGAACTTTGCTCTTTTATTTTGCAGTCATACGCTAGTTTCATGCAGTTTGACATATATATATATATATATATATATATAAGCGTTTTATATATCATATAAGCGTCAAAACGCTTATATGATATATAAAATCTGATAATGATCTGCTTCAAAAATTTTTCTGTCTACGTTTCACAGATGCCTCCTGGATATGCGTCGCGAGCTGGCTGAAGCGCGCGATCGAAACTGTCAAATGAGGATGGAAAGACAAACTCTAGTAATTACATTTTTGTATGCGTGAAAAAAATGGATAATAGTATAAATGAGATTTTTCTAAAATCCTGTAGCACTAATCAAGGAGTGCTGCAAAGGAATGCAGATTTTGTTTGTATCAATAAGGATCGCTGACGATATAAAGGTTCTCTGAGAAAGACTGAGCTGACAAAATTGTTTGCCGCTCCATTTTCAGCGTCTTTATGTCAGTCAAGTGAAACTATACATGTGGCATTTGTTGAGTCAAGATAAATACGTTTTACGTTGTGACTCTGAAGTGCAAACAACTTGTCATAAGTTAGACGGCAGAGCTTGTAACGGATTGTCTTTCTGCTAATACTCTCTCTTCGTTAACTAACCAACAGGATTCTCAGCTAGAGGAGCTGATTGAGGAAGTGCGGCACCTTCAGACATGCCTTCGGGTCGCAAATCAGAGGATTCGAGATCTCGAAATTGCTCTTGAGACCACTGACCCTATCCAGATCGAAAACATCATGTTAGTAACAAATGAAGTCCCCTTTAAAAAAAAACCGCTACCAATGTCAGCATCAAGTAAAATTAGAACTAATACATTTTTATCTTTGCCCAAAAACTTTATTAATTAAGCCTTTTTGGAACTAGACCCTATTGTTAAACACTTTATCGGACATTTTAGGGAAAGCATCATTGAGGATTCGAATAGCGACGACTACGAAGACGCCGACGCTGGTGACCAGGGTCTCTCGTGATCGTTTTGACGATCCATTGTCACCACCTCCTAAGGCAATCTCAGTCTTCTTCCGCCAACCAGCGACAGCTACTGTCCAAGCCATTACAGCTGGTTTGATGCCTTGGCATTTTTTTTGTTCGTCCACGCAGAGCAGTTCGCCTTCCAACTGTGCAATTTCCGCAGTTATAAAACATACGGAAAAAAATCGTAGGAAAATTAATTTCAGCGATGGCAAAACCTATCAATTCTTGTTCCACCTACTGTATCCGATAGCCCCTTGATGTGCGTATATCAATCGCTACTCCTTTGTTTTTTGTATGAACAAATACAGTAAATCATCTTACAAATATACTGGTGTGTTCATTGTAAACGTGACGTATTATATAAATTTAAATATTTCGCTGGTCGGTAATCAACACAGATAATACATAGTCTACCTTCAGCCGTCTTAAAAAACAAACGTTTCAAATTTAAATAATAGAATTTAACTAAGTCTTGCATTCGAAGGAGGCGTATTTCGATTACTTATTACCTGCAGAGTGGGCTTCCAGTAGGAAAGAAAAACTCTTAGTTAACTTTTATCTATTCTTCATTTCATTATTAGGACAAGGTAAGTTGGTGATATCTCTAAATACGCCTCATAAAGAAACTAACGTCGAGAAGGTCATTGCAATGCAAAGATATAATATTCTACCATTCGATTTTGATCTAAATAACAGTGGGGTAGAATTTAAATAATAAGCGTCCCAAATAAAATAATGATCAGCCTCCTATAACTAAAAAGAACTGAAGTATCCTTGATGTTTATATGAAGTTCGATGGCTAGAATTTAGAGGCTTCATACTTAAAAGCTTTAACGATATTTTGAGATTCTTTTTTTGACAAGGTTAGATTTGAATCCTGTCATCCAAAGCCTATGACGTCCCTTTTATAAGCTCTTCTCCCAACAAGTTGTCTCCGAAAAATATCGACTAATTGCAAGGCTTTATCTGCAAGTTCTTTGTTTTTTTAGATAATTTATCTATGGAACATACAATATTTTACTATAATATCATGAAAATGTTGTTACAATTCAAAAGCTGCTGCGAGAAAAAGTCCGATTCTCAGCTGTACTTTTTGCTCTCTTGTATTGTTGCGAGCTGAGGGCAACGGACGATTTAGTCCCATAAATCTCATAAACTGGACTAAATCGTCCGTTGGTTTCTAAACCACTAGACGAAGGTCAAATTGTATAACTTTTTAAATAAAACCTCGATAGAAAGCTGAACTTATGGCAAAAAAAAAAGTAATCAAAGCAAGTACCAAATGAGATTGATTGTGCCTCGAAGTGTATGAAAATTTCATCCAAGAACCCAGAATTATGTTCATCAAAGCAGGGCCACTTCGACGAAATGGCGGAGAAATATTTTTTTTTTCAATACAATCAGAACTTCCTGCTGAATGCAATATAGGACGGTTTTATAGTGACCGTGCATTTATTAGAAGTTGGAAAAAAAGAGGTCATCGTTACCGCTTTCAAGCGAATTTGACTAATTGGTATATTACTTTCAATGAGTGTATATCCACGTTTGCCTGTCGACGGGCATAGAGGGCTCTGCAGAGGACCGATCTGGTTTCCCCACTGCATTCCACTATTCTGATAAGCCTCTAACAAACTGAGCAATAGTAAAATACTATTGCCTAAAGTACTTTTATGCAATGCTGAATGCTTAACAGTGACGAACGCAAACGTATGGATGTGCTCATCTTTTGAAGCAAAACATTCCTCTATTGAATGTAACAGTGAACATTTGCAGGCTCGCAACTAGGAAGCAACTAGATTCTAATCTTGTGGCTGATATATGTAAAATTCATGGCATTAACTCAACGTAACTTCAAATGATCAAAAGGTATCTTATTGCAGTAGTACGTCGAATGAACTTATTTCTATTGGTTTATTTATCATTTTAATTTCGACCCTAAAGCAATGTATAGTAAAATGGAACGATTCAGTAAAATTAATAACATTAAATTATGTAGCTCATATATGTCATCTATTTATGAAGCTTAAGATCATAGTATTCTGCTAGGACATTGATTCCAGCGTAAAGCCCAGACCAGCGTCGCAAGTTGCTAACGAAGGACCATGGTAAGTACATCCGGCCTAATTCTATTTTGAACCAAACAGACCGTTTGTTGTCTCATTGTTACTCTGTTGTACTCGAAAGGCTGAACCTTTCGTTGAAAGAGGCGAACGGCCATCAAGGATTCAGGTTAAAACAAAAATATTAATCCATCCCGGTGAGAATCTGAGATAGAAGAGATGCTAAATTCTGCCTGAGACTCCCAATGAGAGCGGATGGTCCCCTTTTCGACTATTGTATATCAGATCTGCCAATTAGTAGCGATCGTAATTCCCAAAAGTATCATTAGTTCGGGGCTCGTTAGTGGTACATTATGTTTCGACTCGTGTCCATATCTGTTTGGATAAAAAGGTAACTAACTATGCTGCAGGAGTTCGACTATAATCAGCACGGCACAGGGGTGACGGCGCAACAAAGGAACGATCAAAACGTTGTTACTTTACAACCATATAAGAGAAATCCAGACAATCGAAAAAATCGAGACAACCCTCAAACTGCCATTTCGACCATTTTCGCCGACTTGATCGATGCCGGAACAAGGTTTTGTTCGGCTGCCCAGACACAATAGCCTTTACCGAGCTAGTAAAGCGTTGTGTCCGTAAACCGCGGACCTTATACGAGCATGTTTTCTAGGAAAGTGTTTAATACATGGGCTTGTCTAGCAATATCGACGACAGACAATAGCAGAGAAACTCAGGAAGGGTATCTTAATAGCGCTCTTTTTTTTTTTTTTTTTTTTAATCAATACACAGAATGGCTCCGGCGAATCGAGTTTCAGCTATACAATCATCGATATTATGATAGAATCTGCAACCTAAAAATACAGCTCTAACGTGTCGATAAATTGAATAGTTGACGTGTGAAAATGTTTATAGGAGTGTACCGATATTCTACACGGGGCACCAACATTATTATGATTTCTACTAGGCCTATAACGATTAGACTCGTTCACGTCATATTGACCCTAGCACAAACTAGAGCTCGGGCAGTCCATCATTATTTTAGCGTCGTTTTTAATGTATTGTTTTTTTTTTACCCTTATTTTACTTCGAAGGCGTTCTTCTGAGTTAGTTCGACAATGATTTTCAATATTGCTGCTCTCTGTCGTTGTCCAAACGTCTACACCCCAACTATTTGGCAAGCGTGAACGCTTCTTGGCCGCGGGGGCCTCTAATCAATAGGACCAACGGCCCAAAACACGCACATGCAACGTGTGTATTTATGTAATCCATTCATTTGGCCTATTCTAAATTTTTCTAGCGAGTCGCTATAACTCGCAAGATACTAATAACGCAAGAAGTCAGCTTTTGAGATGGACCACTACAATTATATAATGAACTATTTACGTACTAATACGAGCGCCAACGTAAAAGTCACAACTGCCAATGATCCTTTTCGTCGAGCATTTACAGATAGTTTTTATAGCACGACATTGCTCCCTTAAATAAAAGCTTTATTTTATATTTAGCTATATTCTTTATAGTAGGTCTGTATGTTTGTTAGTTCCCCTTTCTCTGGTGTACCGAGATAGAATTAAGCTTAAAAGTATAGTTATAAAAAAAAATTAGTTATCACGTTTCTTAGTGGAAGTTCGGCACTGTTCTGTGCGGATTAAGACTGGCACTGATAAAGAAACGCAATTAATCAGCAGAGCACTTACATTACAACGAGTTAAGTGTATTTATATAAAAAAGAGAAACAAATAAAAGCTTTGAAAGTAAAACCTGGCCGATGTGGGGGCAACATAGCATTGTATGCCTACTGTAAAAATTCATTTCGATGGCAATCATTGGCTTAGCGACAAAAAGGGTAATAAGATCGTAATTCATTACACTTCTCCCATAGTTGTGCTTTGTAGCTAATCATTCAATTGGGAATAACGAGCGCGATTCAAGTTAAAGTTTGTATGGCCATCGCGATTCGATAGACCGGCTTTTTGCGGGTATATCATATTAATTATTAACTTGTCGAAGTGTGTACTCGTCACAGTCAAATTGCAACGAGCTACTGGGTCAACGTTTTTTTTTCTCCGCACAACCCGCCATAACTTAATGATTCCACCAGCATTAATTATGCGTTAAGGTGCAAACATTTCGTCGGTTGTTGACTTAATAAATGCAGACATACTCCGGCCAGGCAGACAAGGAGCTTGTATTTAATACGCCGTCCGTGCAATATCCATTCCATAGTCTAGCCCAAGCATCTCTTCATATTTCTATGGAAAACTTTTTTCCTGTGGCTCCTCCGGTTTATCTTTGACGTACAAACAGCTTACAGTCAACGAGTTTCTGATAAATTTGCCCGTTTAACCTGCTCTTAGCGCGACTCAGCGCGTTCTTTATTGCAAAAACGATAGCACTCCGACGAGAATCCCGCTTGTGCTTATGTGCGCTATTGTACATGTAATCCAGGCTGGCCGCTCTTGGACTCCTCTTGAGGAGCGCTACTTCTGCCGCAAGGAGCCCTGCTCTACCTCAGTCCGCTAGTGACTGCAAGCCACAAGCGGAGCAAAACAAATCGGGAAGTCGTCCACGCAAGGAGCATTGCTTTACAACAACGGGACGGCTGGTTCTCCGGTAGCCAGCCGGTTGTCGGACTTATTTGCTCTTCGCTGAGCCAGCCAGCCAGCCAGCGACCGTAGTAGTGCTAATGATAGAAACGGTAATAGCTTTCATAGTAGAAGCGGTAAATAGGCAGTCGTCGCCGCTAAGCAAGTGTTTGTTGACCGCCAGCCGCGGCTTCCAGCACGGCCGTGCGTGCTCCTGCTACAAAGCGGGGAGCGACCGAGGTATCTAACAACGTCGAAACGAGGACTAGCTATCCGTTGTTTCTTTTGGCTGTCGCCTTTTCCGGGGCAACCGCCATTGCCAGACAGGCGGCGGACGTCGACCGACGCTGTCGTGTGCTTCGAGTCGAGACGCTTCCTGTGTGTCGACAGCAACATACCGTCGTGCAGCAGACACACGGACTTCAGACGATGACGGCAAGACGGACAGTCGAAACAAAAACTGCTGCGGAGTTGTCATAAGAGTAGCACAGGAGAAGCTGCTGACTTCTCAACTGCGATCGTCCGCTGCTCATCGAATTGGTTCTTCGTCGTGAGAAGATATCGAGTGAATAGAAATTATTCCTTTCGTTAGAACTGCGTTTTGGATTCGTTCTCTCTCCTTTGTCCCTCTCTCCTTTGCTAAAAAAAAGTGGAGCTACTAGTCACATGCGGATTAGTGTACTATCAGTTGGGTGATCTGTTTTCACCACACGGTATTCCGCCCGTAAGAAAACACCAGCGTGGACAGCGGCTGATCACTGTTATATGCCGGCATCTGAGTTCTTCGAATTTCAACAACAGTGGTACGTTCATTCACGAATTATGTACAGGTGCACACTTTTAATCGAATGAGTGTGCAGCTCATGTAAACAAAACTCCCACGGGTGGTTTATATATGTGTGTACACACACATATATATGTATATATATATATATATGTATGTACACACATACATATAGATATAGACAGATACGTATCGCAAGGGCATACCAACTATTGGTACTGTTCTAAAAATCGAAATAATCAACAAAATGGTTGCTGAGACAAGATGTCAGGCCATACAGCTATCGTCATTTGCAGACGGTGCCGTAGCGACCGAAGCCATCAGCTGAGTCAGAGACGCCGGCTGAATTTGGCCAAATGGTCCATCTTTAAAGAGAAAGTACCTACATAAGGTACAACAATACTTTTCAAGTGATCTGACTAACGAATGAGCAGATGGCTTAACTAGCTCGTTAGCGCAGCTTGAAACCCCTCGCGCTTGAAGCACACACACACCTGATCTGTGTGGCTGGTCGACAGAAACAGGAGACAACCCTGAAAGGTGTTAGGGATACAGCCGAAACGGATCAGCACAGACTTAGCGGATTAGTGGTGCATTCAATGTATGAGTAGCAATAGCTCAAACAAAACTTTGCTAGGACGGATATTTAGACTCTGCGACTGAACTACCAACAAACCTTTTTCTCTTTGACTGATTCCGAAGCAGATCCGATAACTCTGACAGCCGCATATTTACATCGCAACGTTGAGAGGGCGTGGACGCGTGGAAGGGAACTGTACAGTTGAGAGTTTGACTCTTACTTCTTCAGGACCCTCGCTAATTCGTGGAAACGACAGCGTGTGTACAAAGCTATCAGCTGCGCCAGATTAGCCTGGTATTAGTAAAAGTGTCAGTGATTACCTCAGAACTTTATAGTTGTAGTGAGTGTAGCGGTTAGTATTTTAGACACCCGTGAGCTACTGTGTATCGAAGTGCCTACATAGTCGTCAGCAGCAGTGAAGGGCGGTAGTTCGTTCAGCACGGTAAGGTACCCGCACTAGAATACTACAGAGGGGCGGGCCAGGTGCGAAACGCTCGGTTTCAAAGTCAGTTATTGCGCGTCCGCTCAACGTTAACATCGACAGCATACGTACCTTAGTAGCACCGTATACATTATAACAAAATAAACTTTACCAAAAACCGCTTCGACGGAAACAATAGAAGCTGGAAGACGGAAGCAGTCAGCAGGTAGACAAGATTATTCGACAGTTGGGCCTGACTTCCTATCGCGTAGCAAAAACCGATCGTAAAGCGGAAGAGAGTCAAAATTGTGACGTGTACACGGCACGAATATGGCCACACTGCCAAAGAGTCTCGTACAGCGCAGAACCAACTCGCTGGACTCAGAACGCGAAAGTTTCGAGAAAAGTCAGGCAATTAGCATACAGAAGGCCATTAATACAGTGGAAGGATCCGTCAAAGAAAAGCATGTGCGCTTCATTCTCATTGGAACTCACCATGAACGAGGTAAGTATCGTTAGCCGGCTGCGATGTAGAAAGGTGAGACTATGCATAGCTGTTTCATTAACTAGTGGCACGTAGCGTGCGTCCATCTGGCGTCGGTACTTAAATAACTAGACACGGCTTTAATGTGCAGGAACGAAGTAACACTGTGCCGTCTGAAGTATGAGCCGGACGAAGAGCGAGATAACTAGAAATGAGAGACATTTCGATACGCTACGCAAGTTAGACCTGTGAGCCGATTGTTGAGGACGGCAAAACAATACGAATGTTACAGATCCGCCGGATATTGAGGCTCGCCTAAAAGAATCAAGTGCCATCATTTTCAATCGCTAAATTTCATAGGGCTAATTTTTCATACCTGATATTCAGTTTTCCTTTTCCATTGCACTGGAGTAATACTTCTGTATTCTCCTTCAATAGTTGTGTTTTACCATAATTCCTTACAAATATGATATGTCAATACGACCGTCTAATGGTCCGCACCATTTCGCCACGGTTGACTGATGAGTGGGTCCATCTGCTAGGGTGACATTTTTCGAGTACTGCCACCAATGGTTCAGTCTACATAGAAACCTTGTTAATAAATAATTGATATCAATACATGCGCAAGCTGATTTGCTATTAGCAGTACTTACGGTGAGAAAATTTCAGTGGCCTGGAGTAACGAGTAGGGGGCGGAAATACTTTATCTCTAATGGCCTTATGCTGCTATCTTGTCTTGTACATAACCTGTCACGATACTCCCTCTCAAAGTTCTAGTTCCCTCTATCGTACATTTGTTTGCCATTCAATGATAATCGGCCAGAAAATTGATATAGATTCGGCTTATTGAACAAAAATGATACAAATATAATAACAACCCAAAGACCTTTCGCGGACTATAATTTTTGGTGATCAATAGATGCAATAATTGAACATCTGTTACAGTGTGGTAAAGAAGAGAAGATCTGACCGAGCCAG
This sequence comes from Varroa jacobsoni, assembly GCF_002532875.2. Lineage (NCBI taxonomy): Eukaryota > Metazoa > Arthropoda > Arachnida > Mesostigmata > Varroidae > Varroa > Varroa jacobsoni. The sequence goes on along the minus strand of NW_019213847.1, from coordinate 160,100 downwards.
AATATCCGTTCGTGAATAGTACGTTGACGAATAGGATATATCCAGAATATTACTCAGTTCTATTGAATTACCATTTGTCGTTACAACATTTAACACATATATTGATACGTTGCACCATGTGACCAGACCTCAGATCGATGACCATCGAACGTGGCCGCTATCAAGACAGCAGCCGCGGAACAATGGTGCCTAAAGCATGCGCAGTAACGAACCATCACCGTTTTGGAGTTGGCCAGACCGGTCTCCGGAAGGGGTTTCACGATAGATATGTCATGGCTTTTCCTGGAAATGTTCAAATAACAGCTGAATGATATAAATAAAAGGAAGCATCTGAAAAATCAGAAAGAATTGACAAATTAATGATAATGAAAGCGCGTATCGATGGTTCTACTCTGCTGCTTTTGATGAACGTGAGGGGTCGCATCTCAGCTTCATCTGATCAAGTATACGCTTTTTTTTTTGCTCTTAAGTAGAAGTAAACCTGATACTTGAATAAAATGAAACAGTTCTAACATTATATCTGTATGATATCCCTAAATCTATTCGTACAGAATCAAAACCTCGAAGATACTTCTTGATAATCCCTAATTACGCTATAGACTATCGCGGGTATCGGGAGTCGATTTCCTACATCAGGTAATAACGATAAAATTACTATTTTCTGCCGCTGTGTTTCTGTTCGAAAAAAAAAAAAAAAAAAAGAGACTGTGACGATCGTAATCATACAACTTGATGTTCATCAAATTTAACGCGTTTCTCTTTCTGTGCTTGTTTTCTCTCACCTGCGAAAGTTGGCAGAATGACTGTCTGTAGTACTACCAGTGTTACTAAAATGTCTAGAATATTAAATGGGCATTTCTAAGTCTTCGTAAGTTGCCTTACGAGATGATCGTTGCTTTCGGGGGTTGTTCTAGGCACACGCCATCTAGAACATCGCAGCAGACATATATGGACATGCCTCATTGATGTCAAAGAGCCACTACGCAAGACCGATTAGCAATTATTACCTTGATTCCACTAAAACGTATGTTTACAATACATTCTTGCGTTGCCTCGCATAATATCGAATTCGGTTTGGCTAGGTCCGCCTACAATTACGTGTCCGTTCACAGGTTGCTAAAACATACCGTTTACTAGTAAAAAAGCATGGGCAGCATAAATAACTGGTATTATTTTCTCTTTTTAT